>NC_069501.1:1138700939-1138748439 GCF_027579735.1 Bombina bombina | reverse complement strand
TCAAAGGATTTTGGTATGCAATCAATAAAAATAAAGATAAGCTATACTTGAATTCCAAGACCAAAATGTAATGCAGATGACAAGATACACTAGGTGCAGATTATTACAGCAGGAAAAACATTCCCTTCTTTCTACAGTCAACTGAAAAAAGCACAAGACTTGGAAAAAAAAAAAAACAGCAGGAATGTAAGCGGATTAGTGCAGTTAAAGGGACATTATAAACTAGATTTTTTTCTTTGCATACATGTTTTGTAGACAATACATTTATATAGCCCATCTGGGAGTGTTATTGTAACAATGTGTAGTTTTGCTTATTTTTTTAATAACATTGTGCTGTTTTTTTAGATTTCTAACCAAGCCCCAAAGTATCAGATAAAGACTGAAGTCTACAGATTCCTGCTTGCTCCCGTTTGTGTAATGGGTCTTTTTATATGCAGAGTAGGGGGGAGCATCTGCCCTTTCTGCTTTCTCAGCCCCTTTCAGTTTGTGTACCAGCCTAACCTCATCAACAGTGCTAAACTGGGAGCTTCTAAGTAAGTTTTTAAAAAGTTTTATACTGGATTTTTATATCAGTGTTTGTATAGCACAAGAGTGCGTTTGTGCATTCCCATTCCTCGCAAAAAAATAAATAAAAATTCGGAAACAGCTAGCGAGCCAATCAGCAGTGGTATTTTTTTTTTTTTTTTTTTTTAAATGTTGGAAAACAGCACAACTGTATCACAGGGGCACGGAATCATAGACTCGCCAAGTCTGCATCACAAATATCAAACAGTAGAGTCCAGCCTCCAATTTTTTAAAAGACCTTTATTCTCTCATCACAGGGTCCAAGGAAAAAAGTATGTCACATACATGACTAAGGGCCTAGTGCAGGCCTGAAGCGCTGTTTGATATTTGTGAGTCAGCTCGGGAGCGGCAATGCTAGTAGCTGCCGAGTGGGACTTTACCTATGTGTTTAACTACTCTGCATGGGTTAAACACATAGGGTTTTAAAATGAGTAATGTAAAATAACATGCCCTAACAAATAACATGTCCTTTTTCCCATAATTCCCCTTTAAAATCCTTGTCTGTTGGGGAACTTCCGGGCGGCGGCCATGATCGGTCGCAAGACTGCTCTCTGCTTCAGGTCCTAGTATATATCTGCTCAAAACCCAGCTTGAAACAAGCCATCGAGTAATCCTTGATGTCAAATTGCACACAGCAGAGAAAGCCATTTTAAATGATATTGCTATATTTGGACTTGATGTCAGTTGCAGCCTTCTGGAGCTTTATATAGGTTGCGGCCTATTATCTCACCCCCGGCAGGGCATACCCAGGCCTTTGTCGTTACGGAGCAGTGAACTACCGCAAAACACTGCAAAAACCTTCAATACCATAGGGAACCACCTATTTAATACAACAGCTACATACAGTGTCAAAGATTTTTAAGAAAATCCGTTCCAGACACATATTGGAAAATGGATACTATAGACAGATGGGAACACAGCATGGTCCAAATCATACAAGACCATTACCGGAGTCTGGAGGAAGAATTATTCAAACTTCTGCTACATGCGCGGTCTAAAGAGGGGCCTGCACCGACTATTTCAACCCGATCAACAAAAGCGTCTGAAAGCATAGTTGCTCCTACCATGACATGTCGGCTAAACAGAGAGATCCCCTTACCTCGCAGCCAGATAAGTGCTGTACACTCCAACAAGAAAAAACCTTTACCCACCCGGGATTCCCAGATCGGGGGCCAGGAGGCTTTAGGAGCTTGGGATGTGCAGACAGCTACACCTGAGGTGACAATTGAACCCACATATGTGAGGCCAGAAAAGGCCCTTCTGGATCCATCAGGAGTAGCTGCTTCCCAAAAAGCTCTGCGAAGGGAAGGGGAGGCTGGCGTTAGAGAGCAGAGTAGGCTCCAGCTTGGATACACAAAACCGGAGAGCTCTAATCTGTCTCGGAGGAGCCTTCTTTTTGTCATACACTTACCTGTTGCCGGTGCTGGAGGATCATTGAGAGCCGAGCTCCTTGCCAGTTGCGAGAGCAGTGGTCCTAATGAGTTGGGTCAATCACACATTCTTGGTCCTAGTTCCCGGCGACTCCACTGTTCCGGTTTCTACACCCAAGTGAGGATTTCTCAAGAAGACCGACACGGAGTGGGCTGAGTAGGCAACGAGGCCTATTAAAGTCCGGATCTACACAGATCAAAAGACGCTATAGCGAACTTGTATAACCTTTCAGCTATATCCCCACTAGAGTCAGTATGGGTGCACGCTAAAAAACAAAACTTGGATACACACGATGACTATTTGTTTAGACATGAATAATGACTGTAAAACTCTCTCACATTATTGTGCTGAATCACTCTGTTAATCTCTCGATTAAGTAATTTTAAGTACATTGGGTCACCCACGTATTGTTTGCTCAGGCCAGGCTATAATTTAAACACTTATAATACCCATGTTAACTATTTTTATGACTGAACCTGCTCTGATTTTCAACTGTATTATGTTATTTATTATTTATAATACCCTTGTAGTTAGTGATATTTTTGGCTCTCAAGATAAGGTAGCTCTTCACTTATTTAGTTTTTGCCTAGACATAACTTTGAATCAAATTGCCATTTGCCTACTGCATCCCTATATATGATTGGGCATTTATATGTGAGCAACATAATATTTGGTTAGAGGTTCAAATGATGTAGATGGTTTGTGCAATGTTCTAAGTTTATTATGACATTTGCCCTAAAACACCAGTAGACAGTATTCCACCATTTTGACATCTATTTCATGTTTATGTTCAATACCTTACAGCACCCTATAACACCTCATCAATAGTCCACTCTATTTCAGGATACAAAATTATATCCATAAAGGGCACATTGTTCTTCTACATATTAGACCCCTGCTTGAATAGTACTGCAGTTGGGGCGCTGTGAGGGGCAGCTCCACCCCATCTTACTCCAAAGGTTTTCTGTTTGCGGATGGGACAGCTTATCACAACCACATTGCAATGCCCAATACTCTTGTCTGCAGTCCTGTTCTCACTCCCTAATTTTATCATAATGTTTCCTATACATTTAGATGCAGGGAAGTTATGTATACTCTAGTATAGCTATTTCAATAACTGCCCACTCATTGCCGTTAAGAAGTTCTATTATACTCACGCAAAATCATCTTCTTCCCCTAGTGATGTTTACATGAGAATCTTGGCCCAGCTGTTTAACCTTAGAAATCCTCAGTTATGATGGTTCCCTTAACATTACATCTTTTAATCTTAGAAAATGGGCCACTTCCTTGCACCCTCATATTACCCTTCTTAATCCTATCCGATTGGCAGTGGTCCAAGAGTGGCTGCTTCACTTCAAATAGGGTAAATCACCTATCCCTTAGTTTTGCTTTATAAAGTGATATAATCTATTATACTATACTTTAAAACTGAGGTTTCTGAGACATATATTTGTTTCTGGTTAGCCTCACTAATATAACAATTTTGTTTCTATACAATAAGGCTGTTATTAACCACTATGTTTTTGAGCACTGTTCAAGCGAAACTGCATAAAGTTTGTATATGCAATATTTATTCTTCAATAAAAACTTAAAAAAAAAAAAAAAAAAAAAAAAGGAAGCAGACACATGATATGGATGTCCATTGAAGAGACAGTACATACCTAACCGCACTAGTTTTAGCTCCCCAAGTCTTTTCATTAATTTTGATTCAATTTTTGCTAGATAATTTTGCTTATTTGTCTATAAAGGTGTTGGTTAACCTAATGCATTTGAAATTATTAAATTATTTTGATACTGTGAAAAAAAAAAAAAAAAAAAAAAATCCTTGTCTGTTTTGAATACAGTGAATGGACCATCCCTGATTAAAAAGAGTCACTTCTATTCCTCCACAGTGGGTATTTTATTTTATAAAGGACAAAAAAGTCAAAATAAAAATGTTCATGAATAAGCTGAAGCACACACATTTTCATTATATTATCAAATGTGCGTTGTTCGCTTGGTATCCTTTGTTGAAGAGTAAAGCTACGTAGGCTGATTCTCTGGCTGCAAACTAGTATTTGCAACTATGTATAACTTTGCTATAAACATTATTGCAAACAGTTGCCAGTTGGTTAAAGGCCCATACATGATCTTGAGCTTACCTAGGATTAAAAGGGACAGTCTACACCAGAATTCTACACTAAAATTGTTATTGTTTAAAAAGATAGATAACGCCTTTACTACCCATTCCCCAGCTTTGCACAACCAATATTGATATATGAATATACTTAAAAACATTTAAACCTCTACATTTCTGCCTGTTTCTAAGCCACTACAGACAGCCTCTTATCACATGCGTTTGTATTTGCTTTTCACAACAGGAGATTGCTAGTTCATGTGAACCATATGGATAATATTGTGCTAAAGCTTGTGGTTTGTGGCAGACACTGCACTAATTGGATAAAATGCAAGTCAATAGATAATACATAAATAGTCAAGTGATCAGGGGGCTGTCAGAAAAGGCTTAGATTTAGGAAAATGATAGGAGCGCCTAAGGGAAATAAACTATCCTGCTGCTACTCAGTTAAAGGGATAGTTAAGTCAAAACTAAAAACTTGCTAGACTCATTTTAAGGCACTTTTAAATTCACTTATATTTTCAAATGTGCTTCGTTCTTTTGGTATCTCTTGTTGAAAAAGAATACGCACATATCCTATACTAGTGGGAGCTAGATGCCAATAGGTGCTGCACACATTTCTCTCTTGTGATTGGCTAACTAGATGTGTTCAGCTAGCTGCCATTAGTGCAATGCTGTTCCTTCAGCAAAGGATAACAAGAGAATGAAGCAAATTTTATAATAGAGGTAAATTGGAAAGTTGTTTAAAATTGTATGTTCTACCCAAATAATGAAAGAAAAATGTTGGGGTTTCCCATCGCTCCTGCATTTCACCTCTAGTGCACCCTGCAAGATTAAAAACATCTGATCCTACCAAATTGCTATACAGTGAATATTTCATCAAATCTTGAGCAGAATTATATTTAACTTGCTGAAGCAAAGAATATATGATAAATTATACTCAAGGCATGTACCATGACTACAAAACAATACACACTCTGCTACCAAAATTAAAATTGTATCCTTTTTATTAACAATTATTTTGTACGTAGATCTTTTGCAGTGCATTATTTAATTGCAGGCATGCACTATGCATAAAATAAATATTTAAAGTGATGATATATTTTACAGTTATATAATGCACTATTATAAGTTAGTATGCTAAGAAATGTTTTAATTGTTATGTCAATGCGCATATGTTTTAGTAATTTTCTGTTACTGGTTTTCCCTCCTCCCCCTCTGCATTCTTTTTCTGTAGTGTAGTGATGTATAGAGTGGTCCCAACTGCTCTATAGGTATTTGGCAGCGTGCACTCCACATTATAGTCCCCCTGCAACTGTTCCGTGTTAGCAATACGGCAAAATAAAACAGTGAATCGGAACTCATTCACCTTAAAAGGACATTAAACCCAATTTTTTTTATTTCATGATTCAGATAGAAAATACAATTTTAAACATTCCAATTTACTTCAATTATCTCATTTGCTTTATTCTTTAGATATCCTTTGTTTAAGAAACAGCAATGCACATGGGTGAGCCAATGAGACAAGGCATCTATGTAGAGCCACCAATCAGCAGCTTCTGAGCCTATCTAGATATGCATTTCAGCAAAGGATATCAAGATAATGAAGCAAATTAGATAATAGAAGTAAATTACAAAGTTGTTTAAAATATCATGTTCTTTCTAAACCATGAAAGAAAAAAAAAAAGTCCCTTTAAAGTAGCATGTTTCTGTGCAAGAGGAAGGCATCAGATCCAGTGAAGAGATGGATTGCGCTACGTGCAACCCTTCTCATCTTTGCAGCCAATGACTTCATAATACATGGAAGTGTGCTTTATAAAAATAATCAATTTATTCAAGCATAATTTAAAACACATACTATAATATTTCAAATCTACCCTACCTACTTTGTCAGAATCCAACAGCAGTGTTGGAAAACAAGGAAGTGAAATCCAAAACATTTGCCAGGAAGCAGTATGAAAAGTAACTTGATTAATACAGCTGCCATTGGGACATGCACATGCAAGATGAGTTTTAGGAAGAGATTTTACTGAAAAATAAATAATTATAATAATAATTAAAACCGTACCTGATTACATCCCACATTCACCAACTCTTGTAACATCTGACGGTTGACTTCAACAGCAGCTGGACTTCCAGATTCATTTGCAAAAGGGAGCAACGAGTACTTAATCTCTCGCAGTTTTTTCTGATATGGTGCAAACTTTGCCGCCTGACGCAGCTGTTGCTGTTGCTGTCTTGCAGCATCTTTGGCATCAAGAAGAGTTTCATTTCTGGGACCAACAGGTATCCCCTGAGTTGCAGGTTTTGAGGGCTGTTTCAACCTCTCCGAGATCTCCTGTAGTCTCTGCCTGCTATTTCCGGAGTATGTTGTGGTAGGGAAAGTCTTTGGCCTCATTGTAAATCCAGTTTATTCTCCACATACAGTTTTGCTAACTTGTTGCTCTAGGGCAAAATATTTAGTTGTACGTATCCAATGAGTTGAGGCATGACACATCAAAATACACCTTCTTTTGTGTCACTAAATGAAGGGACAGGCGTCTCCCAGCAAGTAGGTATTGTAGCACGGAGATCTTCATTCTCATTCTAAAAAAGACAAAAACATTTTTTTTATCAGATTCTTGGGTTAAAAAAAAAAAAAAAAAAAAAAAGGAAGAAGGATTGCAGTTGAAATTGTTTTAAAGGGCCACAAAACTAGAATACAAATTCACTAATATGTTAGAGATTTTATTACTAAATACATGATCATTGCTCACTGCGTTTAGTTTAGGACTGCAACAACTAATCGGTAAGATTGATCATAAAAATAGTTGGCAAAGAAACTCATTATCAATTAGGTGGTCAGCGATTAGTTGGTTAATTGCACAGCACCAGCTGCTTCAATCCGATGAACTCCTGCACATGGTATTGTGCAAACATTTTTATTTATTTATTTTTTTTCTATCCGATTAATCGGATGATTATTGTCCGATTAATCGGATAGAAAAAAGATTAAAAAAATAAATAAATTCAATTTTTTTTGCACAATCTTGGTTGCAGTAGATCATCAGATTAAAGCAGCTGGTGTTGTGCAACTGACCAACTAATCACTGACCACCTAATTGATAATGAGATTTGTTGACAACTATTTTTATGATCAAACTTACCGATTAGTTGTTGCAGCCCTAGTTTAGTTAGGTAGCTGCAAATCACCAGCCATGCATTGTTTAGAGTGACACAGTTAGAGTTTAACGTTGCTTTAAACAATCTATTTAAAGTAAAGATTAGTTTCAGAATAATCTGCAGATGTACTTTTAAATACAAATTAGTTAAATAAAATATATATAAAATCATAGATGATACAATGTTGTAAAATAAAATGTTCCCTATATTAAAAGCCTGTTCATTTTATCTAAATCTCATTTTGCTAAAACCAATAAGGGACAATTATAAATGTGCTGATACAGTAACCATCTCACAGTGTTTAGTGCCCTTTAAAGTGGTGGTAAATCCGAGCGTCTCAAAAACACTAGGATTTACCATCACTAAAAATAAACTGGACTTTCTTTGAACCCTTATTTAAATAAAAAAAAAAAAAAAAAAAAAAACTGTCTTTGCTGCGGCACCTCGCTAAAGTCAGCGCCTATGGACATCCTCTGCACAGCTCTCTTTACCAATGAGGTGACGTTTCCAACTCTAAACCAATAGCCGTGCTAGCATACAGAACACTGTCAGATGACAAGCATGGCTATTGGTTTTGAGGTAGAAAATGTCAACTCATTGAAGAAAAGTGCTATGCCGTGGGTGACCATAGGTGCTGACTTTAGCGAGGTGCCACAGCACAGACAGGGTGAGTTTAACACTCTTTTTTAATAATTGATCAATGAAAGTCCAGTTTATTTGTAGTGATGGTTAATCCTAGCGTTTTTTAAATGTTCAGATTTACCATTACTTTAACTATGTATAAATAATAAAGTGATACAATACAATCACACAACAAATTAATGTGAAAAATAAAGTGATGTATAAAAGTCCCAGTGAAGGATACACTTATGTCTGTGTCAATCTCTTCAAAATATATTAGGTTCCATATATTCCTCAAAATAACAGTGCACAATCGTGAAATTCTGTATGTGTATTCAGGAAAACATAAATTGAAGCCAAATTTCTATCCCTTTAAAAACAAGCAACATACACTGTGATCTACAGTTACTAGGGGCTTTTTAATCTGAGCATTAGTCGAGAATCTTTTAGTACAGTCTATCTGCATGGATGGATGTGGATTCGGTGCTTACCGAAAATGCTCCACCATGTTGGTTTGCACAATAGTCTGACTTGGCACCTCCCCTCTGTGTAGTTGCGTTATCATTCACACTTTTTGCCATCAATCAACAGCTTTGCCCCCATTTAAAGTGATGGTAAACTCCACTATTGGTAAATTACAGATTTAAATTATTTAATATAATATCTATTAAACCGCATTAACTTTTTAACCTTTTTATATGTGCTTTTATTATAATTTACACATATTTAGAAACTGTTGTAGCGCCGCATCGCTCCGCCCCTTATATTTCCTTTACTGAATACACTAGACACTCATCTTGTTTTCACCCTCTCTGCACGTCATAGAATTTGCGCGCTCCCTATTCTGATATTTTCAACGCATGCGCATTGTTGAAAAGGATGTATACCAAGTAAACATTGAGTCACGAGATTCAATGTTTACTTGGTTACGTCTGAATAAAAATATTGTTGTGATCAAGATCGAGTAAGCGAGAGATCAGTCCCTTAGAAAACGAGCAAAAAAAGTGACTATAACGAATGCGTTCCCAAGAAAATGCACGCGCAAATTCGTCATAGATATTGAATGCTCCTGATTGGATGCGCTTCTTGGAAGTAAAATAGAATATTGCGCATGCGCATAGCGGGTTGCATAGGAGTAAGCCTGTCTGGTGACAGGCTTGCTGATTGGTACCAAAAAATAAACATTGAAAATTACGTCACAGGGGGCTGGAGATGGAACGCATAAGACGGACCGAGAAATAAAAGTTTTCCAAGTATTTTTTCATATATTTGATTAGATGAAATTTTGTGTGTGTAATTAATGTAATCAAACAGGATAATTAATATAATCTATTTATGTGGAGTTTACCATCCCTTTAACCTCGCTTTTCACATCTACAGGTATGCACAACTTTTACTGAAACTCTTCAGAATTACTTCTTGGATGTTCGCATTCTGTACCTTTACAGTTGCCCACAACTTCACTACAGCACTTCACAGCTACGCACATTGATTTTAAATGTTGGAGGAACACAGAGATCCTCAAATGACAACACTGCTTCTTACTACAACTTATACACTTACCCAGGTGTCACAAGACTGGGTAAGAAACGGTGGACTTACCAGTCAGCATTAGACATGCAGTAGATGCAGCACGGATGTTCAGATATGGCAAACCAGGGTTCTATGGCCCTCAATATCCACCTTCAATAGTACTGAAGACTCAGCTATTAAAGGGTACTTACTTACTGTACCACATTCTCTCACTAGTTTGCTAAATGGTCAGTGGAGCAGGATGCCAGTGCATTTGAGGTCAGTTACAGTAAATATGCACATGGATCACACAGAAATAAGCCTCACACACAAACAATAAATGCTGACTGTTGACCATTGTTTTTACTTGCATCTTGATGATCTCAAAATCCAGGTAATTCTGGTTCCCCCTGACCAAGTCCAAGGTCCACATCTAAACTACATAAGCAAGGTGTTTGTCAGACGCAAGTGTTGATTTTACTGTAAAAGGATGGTTAGAAAAGTCCCTTTACCAGAGAAACATGGTGCTGTTTTATATTCCTAATACTACATTTTTAATCCGTCAAGGCTCATTCTACAGCAAAAAATAAAAATGATATATTCTGCAGTTTTTGAGAAGGACACGGCCAGTGACTGGTAGCCAAGTGTGATATCCGGTACTGATTTGCTCACCAGCTATATTGCGTTTGTAAGTTGCAATACTGCGGCTCTTGAGCTAGATTTTAATTGTGCGTTTAAAATCTTTGCAGGGGTTAAACATGTAGAAAGCTAGGATAATTAACGCAAAATAGACGTGATCTAACAATTTAGTGCACATAATGGTTTGCATTGAAACAATCCTTTTGGAGTCAGTTTTCAAGAAATGTCATTTAAAGCAGAACTTGCAAATAAAAAAAGCAAAACATACTTCCACAAATACAATAATGTGCCACTTATATCACACGTATAAAAAGATTCTTATATTAAAAGGAACAGTCACGTCAAAATTATTCAGATAGGGCATACAATTTTAAACAACTTTCAAATTTACTTTTATTATCATTTGCTTTGTTCTCCTGGTATTCTCTATTGAAAGGTAAAACCTAGGTAGGCTTATATATGTTAATTTCTAAGCACTTGAAGGCCACCTCTTATCTCTGTGCATTTCACAGCTAGATAGTGCTAGCTCATGTGTGCCACATAGATAACATTGTACTCACTCCAGTGGAGTTATTTATGAGTCAGTACTGCTTGGCTAAAATGGGGGCACCGTCTGCAAAGACTTAGATACAAAGGTAATTACAGAGGTAAAATGTGTTACTATAACTGTTGTTTATGCAAAACTGGAGAATGGGTAATAAAGGGATTATCTATCTTTTCAAACAACAAAAACTTTCAAGTAGAATGTTAAAGGGACAGTATACACTCATTTTCATATAACTGCATGTAATAGACACTACTATAAAGAATAATATGCACAGATACTGATATAAAAATCCAGTATAAAACTGTTTAAAAACTTACTTAGAAGCTGTCACTTTGGCTCTGTTGAAAAGGTAGCTGGAAAGCCCACTGCAAGTGGCAAATAAGACACTCCCCCCCTCCCCCTTCTTTTGCATATGAAAAGACCCTTTACACAAACAGGAGCAAGCTGGAGTAGGTAGTCGAGCGTATTCACATAAAACTTTGGGGCTTGGTTAGGAGTCTGAAAATCAGAGCAATGTTATTTAAAAATAAGCAAAACTATACATTAATTTAAAAAAAAAACTTTATGGGCTATATAAATAGATTATCTACAAAACATTTATGCAAAGAAAAAATGAGTGTATAATGTCCCTTTAAGCAGATAAATGTATTTCAGCAAACATGAATACATACGTATTAAACTATCCCTCAGGTCTGAAGCAATATAGGCAGCATGAAAGGAAACTATTGACAATTTGACTTTTAATATGCAGTTAGACCAATAGTGGTACTACTTTCCACAATACTCTTATTTTGGCATCAGAATCAGGGTGGGCTACATAAGGCCATCTGCAATGATGTTTGTGGCCCCTTGGAAAAAGCATAAATGAGAACATGTGCCAGACAGGAACCCAGCGAAACCTCAAGGAACGAAAAAAATAAAGTTTAATCAGGAGAGACAAAACACATATTAAAAACACAATCAGATCATCAGAGCAAGCTCGTCTTACGCGTTTCGGCAAAAGAATGCCTTAATCAGGAAAACCGATACCAAGCTAAAATGTGAATGTGTGTTTTGGGGACTCCTGGTGGGTGGGCAACAAGTGAATACAATTGAAAAGAACCCTCTGGAAGGAAGAACGGTAGATAGAGGTTACCCTGCAACCTTACTGGACACTTTTAGTAAATATATTCTTTGTGCATTTTATAGCCATACATTAATATGCTGCCTTCCAAAATATTGATACGGGGCCCTTTGTTTTAGAAAGTAGGCCCAGCAAAGTCAAAATTAGGTTTTGATGATTTAGAAAGCATACAATTTTAAACAACTTTCCAATTTACTTCTGTTATCAAATTTGCTTCTTTCTCTTGCTATCTTTTATTGAAGAGTAAAACTAGGTAGGCTCATAAGAGTTCAGGAGTGTGTACGTGTCTTTAGTACTCTATGGCAGCAATGTTTAGCAACATTGTATAATAAAGCTACAAATAATGTTGCAAAACACTGCTGCCATAGAGTACTAAGGACACGTGCACACTCCTGAGCTCTTATGAGCCTACTTAGTGTACTCTTCAATAAAAGATACCAAGAAAACAAAGCAAATTTGATAACAGAAGTAAATTGGAAAGTTGTTTAAAATGTCATGCTCTATCCAAATAATGAAAGTTTAATTTTGACTTTACTGTCCCTTTAAAGTTCATAACAGGCCTGCTATCTTTTAGTAAAAATGTCCATCCCATTTTTGCCTGGTACGTCTCATAAGCTATTATAATTTTTTTTAAACTTTTTACAATGTATAACTAAATGAATTGATTTCTATTGTGTGCTGAAAAGCAATACATTGGTTTCAAACGCCTTTCATAACAAAAACACAGCAAAGAGTGAATAGTTGTTTATTTACCCTCTATTAAAATGGTTTGAAACGGTTTGTCTGTTTTAAACTTCCAATAAAGACTTTAATGTTATATTTATTTAGCATAAGCAGCATTGCATCTTCTCAATAACATTTATCTTAAAGCTTTAAAGACTTTTTTTGAGAAAAGAAAAACACATCCTGACTTTTTATTTTTGAACAAGAGCACTTTCTGGTTTTCACAAGGTGTGTATGTGTGTGTATGTATATATATATATATATATATATATATATATATATATATATATATATATATATATATATATATATATATACATACATACATACATACATACACACACACTGGTCATGGTAAGATTAAAAAAAAAAACTTAAAATTGACTTTTTCTTATATTTAGCAAGGAAAGGACTAGCAAAAAAACTTTTCCCTATGGACTACAAACACACACATATATATATATATATATATATATATATATACATATATATATATATGTGTGTGTGTGTGTGTGTGTGTAGTGCAAAGTGTAGTTTATTTTAAGTTGTAAAAAAAAAATATAGTACCACTATATTCCCAAAAATACCTCTAACTAAAGAATGGCAACGCAGAACTTTGAACAAACTCACTAAAACTTCAGGTTTCATTAACAGAGCTAGCTTTTGTTTTAGTTTAGGTAAATGTATCAGAACTAAATATAATCCGCACAGCACTTAAACCAATACAATAAACATATATCTGTATATATAAAGTCCCAGGCTGCACATTCACATCCACTAGTGGACAAACAACATCCCTCTGCTAAAGGATACGTACTGTTGACAAATTAGCTTTAAATGGCAGCGCAAACATGATCCGATGTCACTTGCCTTGTACATTTGCTTGGATTAGCTCCAGAACAGATTGTGCTTTAATCTCGTCGTCATTTGTAACTGAGAAAATTGATCCTACGATATAAAAAAGGGAACTTTTGGAAAAAGCAGACTCTTTTCTCTCCGAGAAGTTGTTGAAAGTCCTGCTGCAGCCGCTGCCTCCTCCTCCACCACCTCCTTTTTTCCTCTCCGCGTCATCTCCTCAGTCACAGAGGCACATTCCAAGCTGGGAAGAATTTACAGTCTGATCAGAGCTCCTCTCTATAGACAAACCCCCTCTCATGCAATAGGAATGATCTAGGCCCAGCCAGGAACTCAGTAATATAATGGCATTTTTATCATTCCCAAGCCGAGCGCCCAGAATCAGATATTTACTTAGAAAAAGTAAAAGTAAGAAACTCACATAAATAACACCACTGTCTCCTCCTCCACGATAATATATATATATATATATATATATATATATATATATATATATATATATATATATATATATATATATCAAGGAAAGGAATCTAAAAATATTTTGTTGTGTGCAAACAATAACATGACAGCAGAGTAGAAACAACATTCTGTACCCTAGAACGCCCTTGTAAAAAAAAAAAAATTATAGGACTTTTACAACATTTTCAGTGCCCAGTCCTGACAGTCTGATCCATTAAAATGACAAACAGGACAAGTACAATTTAAAGCAGTTTGTGTATTCAATCAACTAACATGAATATTAATTAACAGTAACACAGACATGACAAATAAATACCTTTGATCAAAAGTTACTTTTTGTCCGTTTTGCTTGATTTCAAGTAGCTAGGTTAACAATCACAACGATCCAAAGGGCGTTTTTTCCCCCAGTTCTTAGGTTCCCGGTGGTGACCAATCACGCACCACTATGCTAATTAGACAAGGGCTGTTTCTCTTGCAGGACTGGAACTGGTATCATAAAGTCTAAAAGGATTTGATATCAGTTGCATGTCTCAAATTATGCATTTGTTATCATTAAAGGGATATTCCAGCCAAAATTGGAAATCACATGGGTGCATTTCGGTATTGAACAGAAACAATTTTGTAATATACATGTAATAGCAAAAATGCTTCTAATAAAAGCTATAGCTGTTTCAAAAGTGTATTGGTGGTAATGACTCAATTTGTTAATTGCTGACATAATGCAAGTCCAGTGATTATCTGAGCAGCTGCATTATTTAAAATGTTGATGTAGTAACAATATCTAGCTATGCTTCACATGCACATGCAGAGAAAAATACTAACACTAAACAGTGATAACTTTTACCACAAGCATTTTTGCCAATACATGTTTATTGCAAATATGTTTCCATTTGAATATGTCATTCATCTATGTGCATTCAAATTTTGACTGCAATGTCCCTTTAAGAGATATGGCTATATAAAAAAAAATTCTTTGAACTGACATTATCCACCAACAAGCGTTAAATAAAATTTTACCATTTACTTATAGAATCATGTGCTTATATTAGTGATTGCATGTTAGTTTAAATGTACATTATACTCCAAATTAAACTATTTGAATTATTCAAATGCAAAATCCAGTTTTAAAGGCTCATAGAGGTGGAAAAGGAAAATGCTCCAATATGTTTGCTTTAGAGCAGCAAACTGGGAGATAGCTGACCTATTGACAAGAGGCAAATGTATGTAGCCACTAATCACCAGCTACCTGCCAGTAGTGCACATATACTGGTAAGGATATGTACACATGTTATTCAATAAAGGATACCAAGAGAACAAAATACATTTGGAAACAGAAGTGAAATTAAAAGTGTCTTAAAATCACATACTTAAAGGGACAGTAAAGTCATAATTAGTCATTTATGATTTAGACAGAGCATAAAAGTTTAAACAACTTTACAATTTACTTATATTATTTAATTTGCTTCCTTCTCTTGTTATCCTTTGCTCATAGGTTTATCTAGGTAAGCTAAGGAGCAGCAAAGAACCTAGGTTCTAGCTTCTGATTGGTGGCTGCATATAGATTTTATTGTCATTGGCTCACCCATGTGTTCAGTTAGAAACCAGTAGTGCAAGAGAATTAAGCAAATTTGATATAAGAAGTAAACTAGAAAGTTGTTTAAAATGGTATGTTCTACCTAAATCATAGAAGAAAAATTTTCAGTCTCATGTTCCTTTAATCTGAGTCATAAAAGTTTAATTTTGACTTTCATGTCCCTTTAAGAGACATTCATTTATCTTTTATTATCAAATGTAGCGCCATAACAATCTTTTAGAAAAGTTTATCTAATGAATTGTCTACAAAAAGGAAATTTATGCTTACCTGATAAATTGATTTCTTCTATGATACGACGAGTCGACGGATTCATCCTTTACTTGTGGGATATTATCCTCCTGCTAACAGGAAGTGGCAAAGAGCACCACAGCAGAGCTGTCTATATACCTCCTCCCTTGACTGCACCCCCCAGTCATTCGACCGAAGGTATAGGAAGAAAAAGGAGAAACTGCAAGGTGCAGAGGTGACTGAAGTTTTAAATAAAAAAATATAATCTGTCTTAAATTGACAGGGCGGGCCGTGGACTCGTCGTATCATAGAAGAAATCAATTTATCAGGTAAGCATAAATTTCCTTTTCTTCTATAAGATACGACGAGTCCACGGATTCATCCTTTACTTGTGGGATACAATACCAAAGCTACAGGACACGGATGAACGGGAGGGACAAGACAGATACCTAAACGGAAGACATCACTGCTTGAAGAACTTTTCTCCCAAAAATAGCCTCCGAAGAAGCAAAAGTATCACATTTGTAAAATTTGGAAAAGCTATGAAGGGAAGACCAAGTTGCAGCCTTACAAATCTGTTCAACAGAAGCATCGTTTTTAAAAGCCTACGTGGAAGCCATCGCTCTAGTAGAATGAGCTGTAATTTTTTCAGGAGGCTGCTGTCCAGCAGTCTCGTATGCCAAACGGATGATGCTTTTCAGCCGAAAAGAAAGAGAGGTAGCCGTAGCTTTTTGACCCCTATGCTTTCCAGACCAGAATAGATAACAAACAGAGAAGATGTTTGACGGAAATCCTTGGTCGCTTGCAAGTAACACTTCAAGGCACGAACCACGTCCAAGTCCAACAGACGCTCTTTCTTAGAAGAAGGATTAGGACACAGAGAAGGAACAACAATTTCCTGATTAATATTCTTATTTGAAACAACCTTAGGAAGAAATCCAGGTATGGTACGCAAAACCACCTTATCAGAATGGAAAATAAGATAAGGCGAGTCGCATTGTAACGCAGATAGCTCAGAAACTCTTCGAGCAGAAGAGATAGCAACTAAAAATAGAACTTTCCAAGATAGACGTGTAATATCTATGGAATGCATGGGTTCAAACGGAACCCCTTGAAGAACATTCAGAACTAAATTCAAACTCCATGGCGGAGGAACAGGTTTAAACACAGGCTTAATTCTAACCAAAGCCTGACAAAACGACTGAACGTCTGGAACATCTGCCAGACGCTTGTGTAGTAAGAATGACAAAGCAGAAATCTGTCCCTTTAAGGAACTAGCTGATAACCCCTTCTCCAATCCTTCTTGGAGAAAAGACAAAATCCTAGGAATCCTGATCTTACTCCATGAGTAGCCTTTGGATTCGCACCAATAAAGATATTTACACCATATCTTATGGTAAATTTTCCTAGTTACAGGCTTTCTAGCCTGAATCAAGGTGTCAATGACCAACTCAGAGAAACCCTGCTTAGATAAAATCAAGCGTTCAATCTCCAGGCAGTCAGCCGCAGAGAAACTAGATTTGGATGTTGGAACGGACCCTGAATGAGAAGGTCCTGTCTCAGAGGCAGTTTCCACGATGGCAGAGATGACATTTCCACCAGATCTGCATACCAAGTCCTGCGTGGCCACGCAGGCGCTATCAAGATTACTGAAGCCTTCTCCTGTTTGATTCTGGCAATCAGACGAGGCAGTAGAGGAAAAGGAGGAAACACATAAGCCAGGTTGAATGACCACGGTACTGCTAGAGCTTCTATCAGTACTGCTTGAGGATCCCTTGATCTGGACCCGTAACAAGGAAGTGTGGCATTCTGACGAGATGCCATCAGATCCAATTCTGGTGTGCCCCATTGATGAATCAATTGTGCAAACACCTCCGGATGTAGCTCCCACTCCCCCGGATGAAAAGTCTGACGACTTAGAAAATCCGCTTCCCAGTTCTCCACTCCTGGGATATAGATTGCTGATAGATGGCAAGAGTGAGTCTCTGCCCATCTAATTATTTTGGAAACCTCTATCATCGCTAGAGAACTCTTTGCCTAGAAAATGTTTTTAATACTTGTCCTAATCGATATGGAATATTGCTCACCTTTAAATAAACGAATCCCTCGGGTTTATGAAATTTGATGTGTAAATTAAGGTGGCGCCAGACAAGTTGGCCAATTCCTATTTTATAGTACCTTAGCGATGTAGCTTATGTGCAAATAATGAACTAGTTTTAGGCGTTTCTATTTTCTTATTTTCTATGTTTGTCCCTCTAATCTCTATCACCTAGATTTAGAGTTTTGCGGCCAAAGGGGTGCGTTAGCTATGCTGGCTTTTTTCTGGCCGCACCTTTTAAATACCGCTGGTATTTAGAGTTCACAGAATGGCTGCGTTAGGCTCCAAAAAAGGAGCGTAGAGCATATTTACCGCAACTTCAACTCTCGATACCAGTGGTGCTTACGGACGCGGCCAGCTTCAAAAACGTGCTCGTGCACGATTCCCCCATAGAAAACAATGGGGCTGTTTGAGCTGAAAAAAAACCTAACACCTGCAAAAAAGCCGCGTTCAGCTCCTAACGCAGCCCCATTGTTTGCTATAGGGAAACACTTCCTACGTCTGCACCTAACACTCTAACATGTACCCTGAGTCTAAACACCCCTAACCTTACACTTATTAACCCCTATTCTGCCGCCCCCGTTATCGCTGACACCTGCATATTTTTTTTAACCCCTAATCTGCCGCTCCGTAAACCGCCGCTACTTACATTATCCCTATGTACCCCTAATCTGCTGCCCCTAACACCGCCGACTCCTATATTATATTTATTAACCCCTAATCTGCCCCCCACAACGTCGCCTCCACCTGCCTACACTTATTAACCCCTAATCTGTCGAGCGGACCGCACCGCTATTATAATAAATTTCTTAACCCCTAATCCGCCTAACACCCGCCTCAATAACCCTATAATAAATAGTATTAACCCCTAATCTGCCCTCCCTAACATCGCCGACACCAAACTTCAAACATTAACCCCTAATCTGCCGACTGGAGCTCACCCCTATTCTAATAAATGTATTAACCCCTAAAGCTAAGTCTAACCGTAACACTTACACCCCCCTAATATTAAATATAATTTAAATCTAACAAAATAAATTAACTCTTATTAAATAAATTATTCCTATTTAAAGCTAAATACTTACCTGTAAAATAAATCCTAATATAGCTACAATATAAATTATAATTATATTATAGCTATTTTAGGATTTTTATTTATTTTACAGGTAACTTTGTATTTATTTTAACCAGGTACAATAGCTATTAAATAGTTAAGAACTATTTAATAGCTAAAATAGTTAAAATAATTACAAAATTACCTGTAAAATAAATCCTAACAAATAAATACATGATCCGATCAGCCAATCAGATTGAGCTTGCATTCTATTGGCTGATCGGAACAGCCAATAGAATGCGAGCTCAATCTGATTGGCTGGCTGATAGGATCAGCCAATCGGATTGAACTTGATTCTGAATGGCTGATTCCATCAGCCAATCAGAATTTTCCTACCTTAATTCCAATTGGCTGATAGAATCAGCCAATCGGAATTCGAGGGACGCCATCTTGGATGACGTCCCTTAAAGGAACTGTCATTCTTCAGTTGGACGTCGGAGGAAGAAGATTGGTCCGCGCTGGAGGTCTTCACGATGGAGCAGTTCCTCATCGGATGAAGATAGAAGATGCTGCTTGGATCAAGATGGTTGCCGGTCTGGATCGCCTCTTCTTCCCGGATAGGATGAAGACTTTGGAGCCTCTTCTGGACCTCTTCAGCCGCAGGATTATGGATCGCCAGCCCCCGCTTGGGTTGGATGAAGATTTTGGAGCCAGGACCGATCGGTGATACCCGGCGAGGTGAAGATAAGGTAGGAAGATCTTCAGGGGCTTAGTGATTGGTTTATTTAAGGGGGGTTTGGGTTAGATTAGGGGTATGTTTGTGGTGGGTTGTAATGTTGAGGGGGGGGGTTGTATGTGTTTTTTTACAGGCAAAAGAGCTGAATTCTTTGGGGCATGCCCCGCAAAGGGCCCTGTTCAGGGCTGGTAAGGTAAAAGAGCTTTGAACTTTTGTAATTTAGAATAGGGTAGGGCATTTTTTTATTTTGGGGGGCTTTGTTATTTTATTAGGGGGCTTAGAGTAGGTGTAATTAGTTTAAAATTGTTGTAATATTTTTCTAATGTTTGTAAATATTTTTTTATTTTTTTGTACTTAGTTCTTTTTTATTTTTTGTACTTTAGTTAGTTTATTTAAATGTATTTATTTGTAGGTATTGTATTTAATTAATTTATTGATAGTGTAGTGTTAGGTTTAATTGTAGATAATTGTAGGTATTTTATTTAATTAATTTATTGATAGTGTAGTGTTAGGTTTAATTGTAACTTAGGTTAGGATTTATTTTACAGGTAATTTTGTAATTATTTTAACTATTTTAGCTATTAAATAGTGCTTAACTATTTAATAGCTATTGTACCTGGTTAAAATAAATACAAAGTTACCTGTAAAATAAATATAAATCCTAAAATAGCTATAATATAATTATAATTTATATTGTAGCTATATTAGGGTTTATTTTACAGGTAAGTATTTAGCTTTAAATAGGAATAATTTATTTAATAAGAGTTAATTTATTTCGTTAGATTTAAATTATATTTAACTTAGGGGGGTGTTAGTGTTAGGGTTAGACTTAGCTTTAGGGGTTAATACATTTATTACAGTAGCGGCGAGATTAGGTCGGCAGATTAGGGGTTAATAATTGAAGTTAGGTGTCCGCGATGTTAGGTAGGGCAGATTAGGGGTTAATACTATTTATTATAGGGTTATTGAGGCGGGAGTGAGGCGGATTAGGGGTTAATAACTTTATTATAGTAGCGGTGCGGTCCGCTCGGCAGATTAGGGGTTAATAAGTGTAGGCAGGTGGAGGCGACGTTGAGGGGGGCAGATTAGGGGTTAATAAATATAATATAGGGGTCGGCGGTGTTAGGGGCAGCAGATTAGGGGTACATAGCTATAATGTAGGTGGCGGTGGTGTACGGAGCGGCAGATTAGGGGTTAATAATAATATGCAGGGGTCAGCGATAGCGGGGGCGGCAGATAAGGGGTTAATAAATATAATATAGGGGTCGGCGGTGTTAGGGGCAGCAGATTAGGGGTACATAGGGATAACGTAGTTGGCGGCAGTGTACGGAGCGGAAGATTAGGGGTTAAAAAATTTAAATATAGTGGCGGCGATGTGGGGGGACCTCGGTTTAGGGGTACATAGGTAGTTTATGGGTGTTAGTGTACTTTAGAGCACAGTATTTAAGAGCTTTATAAACCGGCGTTAGCCCAGAAAGCTCTTAACTACTGACTTTTTTCTGCGGCTGGAGTTTTGTCGTTAGATTTCTAACGCTCACTTCAGCCAAGACTCTAAATACCGGCGTTAGAAAGATCCCATTGAAAAGATAGGATATGCAATTGACGTAAGGGGATCTGCGGTTTGGAAAAGTCGCGGCTGCAAAGTGAGCGTTAGACCCTTTCCTGACTGACTCCAAATACCGGCGGTAACCTAAAACCAGCGTTAGGAGCCTCTAACGCTGGTTTTCACGGCTACCGCCCAACTCTAAATCTAGGCCTATATATTTCGTCTTGATTATATCTATGTAAAATGTGTGATTTGTGTGGATATATGTCACTATAAGCTTTTATGATTAAAGAATTTTCTTTTATTTAACAATGATTAAAATTGTTATATATCACACATCAATTCTGTTAAAAATAATAAAATCCTTACAGACACCGGTGTCTAATATGACTTAGTAAAATTGGGGTTTTTTAAAAATCTATGCAGGTTGCAATTAATACCGTTATACCTTCTCTTTCAGCAAAAATATGCAAAACAAGATTATACAATTTGCAGTACTGATCTTATCAATATAAAAGGATAGTTAGCTTTCAACACATTTATATAGATGAACCATCTCCACTATGAAAAGATGGTGGTTGTTAAAAGTTCGTCTTTAACTTGAAGTGTCTTCCAGGTTTTTTATTTTAAAAAACAGGCTTATTCCCTGTATATATACCTTCTTTGTCTTTAGTAACAGTATCAACTCTGTTGTCAGATATTAAGGTAAATTTAACGGCTAGAATGTCAAATCTTAGCAATTGTTTTACATACGTTTTTTTTCTTTCAGGCTCTTTTCTCCTCTTTATCCTTTGTTGAACAGTGCACTGTACTATTGTTGTTTTTTTAAAAAGCTTGAAATCGCTGTATGGTTCAGCTTCCTGCCGATCTGTATGCTGGGCTTTAACAATGTGGAATACTACCGGACCTCTTGACAACAGCCTGATTACTGTCTCCTGAGGTGGCTGGCAAGGCAACCGGAGTTTGGTGGCTTCCGTTTTTCAGAGGACGGTGTTCCCGGACCTTTTGTCAGGCTAGGTGACCGGATCTCTCGTTTTCCAGTAAATATATGTAAATATATGTAGAGGTGCTCACGGACTTCTTGACAACAGCCCTGATTCAGTCTCCTGACTGGCTGGCAAGGCAACCGGAGTGCTTCAGAATTCTTTCTTTGTTCTTTGTGACTTCTTCTCGCCAGAACCTTCCATTTTACAAGCTCAGGGTCCTTAGCGTGTGTTAGTCGGTCCTTTCAGGTTTCTATGCGTTTCGGCTGTCAGCCTTTTTCAAGAAAAAGGCTGACAGCCGAAATGCGTAGAAACCTGAAAGGACCGACTAACACACGCTAAGGACCCTGAGCTGAACTATGTCCATTGCCGCTACCATTAGTCCAATTACTTCCATACACTGCGCCACTGTCGGCCGAGGAATGGAATGAAGTGCTCGGCAAGTTGTAAAGATTTTTTATTTTCTGACCTCCGTCAGAAAAATCTTCATGTCTATCGAGTCTATCAGAGTTCCTAGGAATGGAACTCTTGTAAGAGGAACAAGTGAACTCTTTTTATGTTCACCTTCCACCCGTGAGATCTTAGAAAAGCCAACACGATGTCCGTGTGAGATTTGGCTAAATGGTAAGTTGACGCCTGAATCAAGATATCGTCCAGATAGGGCGCCACTGCTATGCCCCGCGGCCTTAGCACTGCCAGAAGGGACCCTAGCACCTTTGTGAAAATTCTGGCAGCTGTGGCCAGCCCAAAAGGAAGGGCCGCAAACTGGTAATGTTTGTCCAGGAAGGCGAACCTGCGGAACTGTTGATGATCTTTGTGGATAGGAATGTGAAGATACGCATCCTTCAAATCCACGGTGGTCATATATTGACCCTCCTGGATCATTGGTGAAATTGTTCAAATGGTCTCCATCTTGAAGGATGGTACTCTGAGAAATTTGTTTACAATCTTGAGATCTAAAATCGGTCTGAAAATTCCCTCTTTTTTGGGAACCACAAACAGATTTGAGTAAAACCCCTGCCCCTGTTCTACTTTTGGAACTGGGCAGATTACTCCCATGGTATATAGGTCTTCTACACATCTTTGAATTCTAGCCGATACCCCTGGGTCACGATTTATAATGCCCAGGAATCCTGAACATCTCTTGCCCAAGCCTGAGCGAAGAGAGAAAGTCTGCCCCCTACTAGATCCGGTCCCAGATCGGGGGCTGCCCCTTCATGCTGTCTTGGTAGCAGCAGCAGGCTTCTTGGCCTGTTTACCTTTATTCCAGGTCTGGTTAGGTCTCCAGACTGACTTGGATTGAGAAAAATTCCCCTCCTGCTTTGTGGCAGGGGAGGAAGTAGAGGGTCCACCCTTAAAGTTGTGAAAGGAACAAAAATTATTTTGTCCGTCCCTCATTTTAATCGTCTTGTCCTGAGGAAGGGCATGGCCTTTACCTCGAGTAATGTCGGAAATGATCTTGTTCAGTTCAGGCCCGAATAGGGTCTTACCTTTGAAAGGAATAGCTAACAGCTTAGATTTTGATGACACATCAGCAGACCAGGACTTAAGCCATAATGCTCTATGCGCTAAAATGGCAAAGCCTGCATTCTTTGCCCCTAATTTAGCCATAAAAGCTGCATCTGTAATAAAAGAATTAGCTAGCTTGAGAGCCTTAATTTTATCCAAAATATCATCTAATGGGGTCTCAACCTTAAGAGACTCCTCTAGAGCCTCAAACCAAAAAGCTGCTGCAGTAGTTACAGGAACAATGCACGCTATAGGTTGTAGAAGAAAACCCTGATGAATAAACAATTTCTTTAAAAGACCCTCTAATTTTGTATCCATAGGATATTTGAAAGTACAACTGTCCTCAATAGGTATAGTTGTACGCTTAGCCTGGGTAGAAATAGCTCCCTCCACCTTAGGGACCGTCTGCCACAAATCCCGAATGGTGTCAGATATAGGAAACATTTTCTTAAAAGTAGGAGGGGAAGAGAACGGAATGCCTGGTCTATCCCATTCCTTAGTAACAATGTCCGAAATTCTTCTAGGGACTGGAAAAACATTAGTGTAAGTAGGGACCTCTAGGTATTTATCCATTTTACACAATTTCTCTGGTGGGATGGCAATAGGGTCACAATCATCCAGAGTTGCTAAAACCTCCCTGAGTAACAAGCGGAGGTGTTCAAGCTTAAAGTTAAAGGCCTTCACATTTGAGTCTGTTAGAGGGAACATCTTTCCTGAATCATAAAGCTCTCCCTCAGACAGCAATTCCCCCACCCCCAAATCAGAACACTGTGAGGGTACATCGGAGATGGCCAATAAAGCATCAGAGGGCTCAGCATTTACTCTAATACCGGACCTACTGCGCTTACCCTGCAAACCAGGCAGTTTAGATAATACCTCTGTGAGGGTAGTAGACATAACTGCGGCCATATCTTGCAGGGTGAAAGAATTAGACGCACTCGAAGTACTTGGCGTCGCTTGGGCGGGCGTTAAAGTTTGTGACACTTGGGGAGAAGGAGATGGCATAACCTGATTCTCTTCTGACTGAGAATCATCCTGAGACATACTTTTATCAGCTAAAATATGTTCTTTGCAGTGTAAGGCCCTTTTGGTACATGAGGGACACATTTTAAGTGGGGGTTCCACAATGGCTTCTAAACACATGGAACATTGACTTTCCTCAATGTCAGACATGTTAAAACAGGCTAGTAATGACCACAAACAGACTTGAAACACTTTATTTTATGAGAAAAATAACAATCTGAAAAAACGGTACTGCGCCTTTAAGAGAAAAAAAGCATAACATTTTTCCAAAACTGCTTTAAAACGATAAAATTATCACAATTTTATGATAAATGCATCCCAACTTGTCAGCTAAGTTTGCCCAACAAGGAAAGGAATACTTAACCCTTACCAAAAAAACGTTGTGTTATAAAACGTTAAATTCAAACAAAAACACCCCCTGCACCTCGACACAGCCCTGCTGTGGCGCCTACCTGCCCTCGGGGTCTGTAAAATCGGTAACCCTTCGATTAGGCCCAAACTGTCTCTGACAGGCCCACCGGAGTTGGAGCTTGCTGCTTGTCTGGGAAAAATAACTGCGCAACTGAGGCGCGAAAATAGGCCCCGCCCATCTCACTCGATGTCTCACAGCCTAAAATAACCGCACCAGAGCGGTGTAAAACCTAGCCAAATGGGTTCATATACCCATTAATGAAGCCATGTGTACCCTCCATTTTTAAATAAGGTAAAAATGTTTGCCATCAAAAACGTTATCTGTAACTCCCAACATAGAAACGTTTGCCCACAAACATCCTATCCTCAGTGTCAACCATTTTTATATAGCTCAATATACAGGTCCAGTAATACCCCTCTCTATACATTAGGATTACTGCTTACCCTTTCCCTCATGGGGATTCTGTCAGCCAATTCTGAAATAACACAGTCTCTCCAGAAAAAAATGACTGAACATCAATGCTTGTAGCATGAAAAACGTTCCTCACACTGAAGTTTCTTAAGTACTCCTCAGCCATTCTGTGGGAACTACTCTGGATCTCAGTAACAACTGCTAAGATCATCAGTCTCCAGGCAGAAGTCGTCATCCATCTGCTGCCTGGGAGAAAATAGCACTCACCGGTACCATTTAAAATAAAAAAGTCTTGCTTGAAGAAAATAAAAACTAACATTTTATCACCTCTTTCACTTTACCCTTCCTATTACTTAGAGTAGGCAAAGAGAATGACTGGGGGGGTGGAGTCAAGGGGGGAGCTATATAGACAGCTCTGCTGTGGTGCTCTTTGCCACTTCCTTTTAGCAGGAGGATAATATCCCACAAGTAAAGGATGAATCCGTGGACTCGTCGTATCTTATAGAAGAAATGTACAATTTTGGATTCTTCATTTGATTAGCTTTTTTTAAAGGATTTTGTTGACCACTTCTTCTCTAGGTATCTTTAGTTGAAAAGCATACCTAGGTACGCTCAGAAACAACAATGCACTCCCAAGAAGCTAGATGGTGATTGGTGGCTACACACATATGCTGCTTGTCACTGGCTCACCAAATGCGTTCCCCTAGCAATCAGTAGTCCTTTGGAGCTGGCTTTAGGTATATGAAAACAACTGCACAATAATAAAAACCCTCTAATACATTTGAAAATGACAGCCTTAAATAAATATATATATATTTATATATATATATTTATATATATATATATATATATATATATATATATATATATATATATATATATATATATATATGCACACACACTGTATTTGTGTGTGTGGAAAAACCATTATAGTTTACTAGTTTCTAGACCAGAGCTTTCCAAACTTTTCATGTTGGTGACGCACTTTTTAGACGTCATTTTGCGACACAGTAATTCAGTTGTACTGGCAAACAGGAGGTTAAACTAACTTGTTTTAAGAGATACGGACACGTACATAAATTATATAACGAAATGTATTTACAAGTAACACTATGTATGTGCAAGTATTAAAAAAAAGTTTAATACCACCAATAGCTACTTACTATTTTATTAGGATGTATGAGGTTGATGGGATGAACACTATTTCTGAATATTTAGTGGAATATTAGATTTGCATTTCATCATCGAGCATTTTTAAGCTTCCACTTCCTATCCATATATCAAGAGCAGGAGCAACAATAAATAACATTATGACTTCTGACTTTAGCTCAGTGTTTAAGCTGGTGCCCTCAGAGCTCTGCGAGTCTGACTGACTACTGCCCATGCTGCAAACACACTGCTGTCCCACTCACTGGCTACATGTGCAGTCATGAGTCGATTGAGGAGTCTACATGTGCAGTCAGGAGCCAATGTGCCTCCAATGGGAATAGTTTCAGTTCCTGCTAAGCTGCACCAATAGGTTAAGATGATCTGTGACCCACTAAGTATTAATCATGTGTCAACCACGTGATATGCGTAGCAGGCAGGCAGAAAGTCGGAAAAAAAAAATTTCTTACAAAATAATTTTAAATTCCAAAAAATTTGTGCTGAAGCAGGGACACACCTACACACTGCCGCCAACACACTAATGTGTCACGACACACAGTTTGGAAAGCACTGTTCTAGACCAGTGATTTTTAACCTTTTTTTTGCCGTGGCACACTTTTTTACATTAAAAAATCCTGTGGCACACCACCATCCCAAAATGTTAAAAAAATCACACATTGTAGCCTAATACAGCATATATATATACACATACACACAAACACACACATACTGTATGTATTGCGCTGTTATGCCATGCCTCCTACAAACTACCCCTGCACTGGGAGTAAAAAACAAGCAAAGTTTAAAAAAGATGTCACACTGTTGTCAGTCTGCCGTGGCACACCTGAGGATCTCTCACGGCACACTGGTTGAAAAACACTGTTCTAGACCATGCAATGTTAAGGGCAGGACAAAATGAAAATATTTCCTTTTTGCAAGTTCTTACTCATCTGGAATTAGTAAAAAATGTCATTTGTGCATGTATGTGTGTGCGTATATATATATGTTATATATATATATAAATGTGTGTGTGTATGTATCTATGCATGTATGTGTGTGTGTGTATATATATATATATATATATATATATATATATATATAGAAGTAACAACAACTTGCACTCGCTGGTCTTTTTAACACAATTTTTACTGTGAAAATATAGTGACGTTTCGGGGACAAAATATCCCCTTCCTCAGACACAGTGTAATGACATCAAATCCAATATATAGCAAACATAGTAAACCCCTCCCCCCCAATTAAGACCAAAAACCGCCAAAATGGAGTCATGGTAACAACCTTGTGACAATAGTAAACAAACAGTGATCATATTATTGACATATCAAGACAATATATACAAAAGCTTAATAAACATGATCAGTGACATTATAGTAACCAAACAGCAACATGGAACCGTAATTTCATATGTACGGCAATCACAAACTGTTTAAGATTTGCATATTCAAAGGTTACGAGCAAAAGCTGCAGTTAACTATGTTATGCCGTAGTAATGGCCAAACTCAAACTGAAACACACTTTCCCACTGACATGTCGTACAGATTATCATACATGACTACCTGATGGCATAGGTCACACTGAATGCAGGTCCCCAGTTTGTACACACCGCAACCGCACACAGCACTCTACTGGGTGGGTCCGAAAACCTGGAAGTGCAGGAGAGGAGCGCAGGATGGGAAACACCATGTCACTAGCGTATAGGTTACCATGGTGATCCGAAATGTAAACACCGAACAGACCGGTGCTGGGACATTGCACAATCGTGCTCACAAACACTACCCAAACAGAGTATTACCTATCGGTGCCTAGCCTGATGCATTAAACCTAAGTTGGAGATAGCCTAATGTGTTAAATCAATAAGGTTGGGACGGCAATGAGTAGGAGGTGGCTAAGATGTGGCAAGATACACTGATTGATGTGCCAAACATACTATAGTAAGAAATGCCTAGTCAGGGAAATTCTTAACTACTATTACTCATAAGAACTAATCTCCTATTATAGAACCACAGTACAACACGAAACCCATCCTTAGAATACCAAACAACGCTGGATTATAAGTGATTAGCCATTGTACATATCCAATTGGTGGGAATAAAAAGTGGCTCTCAAATAGGTAGAAAAAAACAGAAAAGTTGCTCCCATCTTAGAAACGTGGCTCCCATCTTAGAAACATGGCTCGAGAGCAACTCATTAAAGAAAGCAATGCCAGTCAACGACTGTATTCAGTCCATTGGGTTGCACTGTATTTAAACGGTGTATCCATCTCGCTTCAGTTTGAAGGAGAATCTTATTGCGATCACCTCCATGCCTCAACGGAGGGATATGGTCAATTAGAATGAATCTAAGGTCATTCACTGTATGGCCGGCCTCATGAAAATGCCTTGCCACAGGCTGGTCGCTGGTCATTTTCTTTAGGGCTGTCCTAATGGCTGATCTGTGATTAGCGAATCTTGTCCGTGCATCATCAGTGGTTTTCCCGACATAAAAACGCCTACAGCAACAATGGATACCAGACAGCTAAGGCTACCCCCACCCCCCTACAACCTCACCCCTGTTGTTTCTCAGTGATTTTGGGCTCCTCAGAGCAACCACCATCTCTGGAGACTGTTTGTTTGCTTTGTGTTGACTTGTTATCTATGGTAACCTATACGCTAGTGACATGGTGTTTCCCATCCTGCGATCCTCCCCTGCACTTCAGGATTTTTGGACCCAGTAGAATGCTGTGTGCGGTTGCGGTGTGTACAAACCGGGGACCTGCAGTCAGTGTGACCGATACCATCAGGTAGTCATGTATGATAATCTGTACGACATGTCAGTGGGAAAGTGTGTTTCAGTTTGAGTTGGGCCATTACTACGGCATAACATAGTTAACTGCAGCTTTTGCTCATAACCTTTTAATATGCAAATCTTAAAAAGTTTGTGATTGCGGTGTGTGTGTATATATATATATATATATATATATATATATATATATATATATATATATATATATATATATGTATATATATATATATATATATGTGTGTGTGTTAAAAAGACCAGCGACTGCAAGTTTTTGTTACTTCTGTTTATCCTGCACTAGCACCCTGGCAGTTTAGCTGTTACGTGAGAGTGCTCTCCTGTGTTCTAATATATATATATATATATGTATGCAGAAAACAGTCTCAGATGTTGAATTGGTAACTGTTCTGAATTATATTACACAGGGCTATGGGGTACAGCAGTCAAACATAAATTACAATTAATACACTCACTTTATGCTATCATATTAAACTCTACAATGTTGCTACTCTTATTTATTTCACATGTCTTGTGTACTTCTTGACTCACAGGTGAATAAAATACCCTGACACGTGCAAAGAGGCATGCATTGTTCATTTGACAATGAGTCACTCCCTGGAAAACATCAGATGTCTGACAAATCCCAGAAATATTTCTATGGCAGCCTTATTAGTCTGCTAATTATAAATACACTTTGGGGCCCATTTATCAAAGGGCTTGCGGACCTGATCCGACACTGCGGATCAGGTCCGCAAGACCTCGCTAAATGCGGAGAGCAATACGCTCTCCACATTTAACATTGCACCAGCAGCTCACAAGAGCTGCTGGTGCAACGCCGCCCCCTGCTGACTCGCGGCCAATCGGCCGCCAGCAGGGAGCTGTCAATCAACCCGATCGTATTCGATCGGGTTGATTTCCGGCGGTTCCTGTCCGCCTGCTCAGAGCAGGCGGACAGGGTTATGAAGCAGCGGTCTTTAGACCGCTGCTTCATAACTTGTGTTTCTGGCGAGTCTGAAGACTCGCCAGAAACACGGCCCTTCAAGCTCCATACGGAGCTTGATAAATGGGCCTGCTAATGTGGGGCTTCCAGCATCTCCAATTTATCTTTCAATAGGGTGCATTCTAATCTTGTGGAAAAGCTTTATCAATATTTGTTTTTCTTTCAAATTCACTATGGGACTTTTGGTAGATAAGCTTTTCAGCTGAATTAGAATATACCCAAATGATTCATAAATGTTTCAAACCATCACTGTCTATGGGGGGCGCAAACCACACCAATCCTTAAAGATACATTTCTATTGAGGGGAAACAAAAAGCCCTCCCCCCCCCATTTTTTTTCTTCTAAATATCCATGCCCCAGACTGCCTAGCCACACCACTTCTTGCAGTATATTCTTTGCCTCCATGGAATCTATGGAATTCTCTTAAAAAATAAAAATAAAACTCATTGAAAACTGTGTGATGTTAGTTTCTTGTGTGTTTAAGTAGAGTCTTCTGTTATAACTAGGTTTACAAGCCCACTAGTATTTTAACAGTATAGCCGGTATTTTTTAAATTAATTTCAATGCAGATTATAAAGAATAAATATAAAAGTCCTTTTAGGATACATTTTTTGCTAAAGGGACAGTCTAGTATGAATTAAACTTTCATTATTCAGATAGGACTTGTAATTTTAATCAACTTTCTAATTTACTTTTATTATCAAATTAGCTTTGTTCTCTTGGTATTCTTAGTTTAAACTAAACAAAGGTAGGCTCATATGCTAATTTCTAAGCCTTTGAGGGCTGCCTCTTATCACATACTTTTTAAATCTCTTTTCAACACAAAGAGACAGAAAGTACACGTGGGCCATATAGATAACACTGTGTACAGGCACAGGGGGTTATTTAAGATCTAGCACAAAACAATGCTAAATTCAAGACAATAGATAATAAACAGTCACAGTCATGTGATCAGGGGGCTGGAAGAAGGTTCCTAGATACAAGGTAATCACAAAGGTAAAAAGTATATTAATATAACTATGTTGGTTATGCAAAACTGGGGAATGGGTAATAAAGGGATTATCTATCTTTTAAAACAATAACAATTCTATGGTAGACTGTCCCTTAAAGGGACAGTATACTGTAAAATAGTTTTTCCCTTAATGTGTTTACAATTGCTTTTTTTACCAACTGCAGAGTAAAAAATGTATGAAAATTAGCTTTTTAAGGTTTATTTCTGTATATTAAAGCTCAGATTTTGTGTTTTGAAGCCACAGCCTAATAAAATAGGTTGAGCTTGTAGGTATAATCAGATCTCATTACTGTATCACATATACCTGCTTCTTTATCTTATATCTGTCCTTAAAACAATCACCAATACTTTGAGAGAACAATGGAAAATCAACATTTTATTACCTTATCTCTGCTTTATCACACTGAGAGTGTAATTTCTTCTGCTGGCTGTGTTTACAAAGCTTATCTATAGCTGGTACGCGCGGCCACAAACTTTCAGAATAGGTGGGGATACCACATGCTAAATTAACAATTTCAAATGCCAATATAAGGGTAAAGGAGCTACTTGTAAACAATTTAATACACTCCAGCAGGTAAAGTGGATCATTGGGAACAAATTAAAGGGGTGAAAATTTTTGAGTAAACTGTCCCTTTAAGTGTTGCAAGGTCTGTAGGAAAGATGGCAACTCTAGTTATAATGTAGACAGTTCTTAATGCCGAATGATTTTGTTATGGATGAAAATGTCAACAAGATTATTATTATTATCTGTATATGTAATAAACCAACAAATTTTGCAGAGCTTATCCAGGAAACAATATTGTGTCTAAGATTGCATCTCCCATGATATGCTGAGCAGCCATCTTGATGACAGGTGAGTAGTGACATTTTGGTGGCCAGAGATGGGTTAGTGATACACTTAAAAGGTATAGTGTACTGAAAAACAGTTTTCCCCAAATTGTTTGCAAAACTTTGTTATATCAACTCCAGAGTATAAAATGCACTGTAAATTGCTCTTTTAGGTATATTGTTGTATATGAAAGCTGTTTCTGCTAACCAAAACCACAACCCAATCAAATGGCCTCATTAGCTTACCTCTCTTTTTTACACAAAATGATCTTTTTCTTATATCTTACTGAATACACAGTGAGACCAATACTATGGGCATGATGATCTAAAGCTCTCTATCCTGGCGAGATTATCTTAGAATGATCATCAGTACAGTAAGATCCCTCAAACAATGTTATAATGACAGCTTTTAGCTACTGAGCTGTTTATCTTGCTATGCAAGGTTCTGGATGTAAAGGAGAGACACTTACTTTACAATCAAATGTGTGATTTATCTCCATGCAAGCACGTTTTTGATCATCAGTATTATTTTTTTCTGTATCAATGGGTACTGAATGGGTTAAATAACAAAATAAAGATAAATGAACTATTTGTAAAACATTTAATACACTCCCTTTAAATTATGCTTCATTAGGAATTAAAAAAAAATACGATATAGCCCTCTCCCAACAAGTTAGTGGGAGTATGTACTCTCTGCTGCAATACCATCTGCCACATTTTGCGCTGGCTCTATTACTGCCTTCACATTTAGGGCTAGATTATGAGTGGAGCGCAAATTAGTGATCCCATTCGTGCTTTAACTTTGCTTTTTGCTTGCGTCGGGTAACGCACATAATACAAGTTGAAATAAATAATTTTTTGTGCACGAGTACTAACCCGAAGCACACAAAAATGGAACTTCGAATATCGCAACCGCATTAACGTATTCCCCCATATATTTCAATGAAGCAGGAAAAGTGGAAAAAGAATAACACCCAACAAGTCGCACAAACCTGATCGCATTTAACCAAGTGTGCTGACCCGACATGACATATGAATATTTCCCATTCCAATGTATTTCACATAGCAGAATATGTTCTTTTTATTCTTAAATAAATATTTCTGCATTATTATCGGTTATTTGTAGAGTGCCAACAGTTTCCGCAGCGCTAATGTATATATCTGATGTTTTTTTGGTAAAATATATCATCTATACTTATATATATGTGCATACATATATAATAGATATATATACTGTATATATATATATATATATATATATATATATATATATATATATATATATATATATATATATTGTATATACTGTATATAAGTATATATAATTTTATAGGTATAGATATATACAGATTTATATTGGAATATCTATTTAAAAATACTTAGAACATATTCCCCTATGTGAAGAAAATTGGAATGTGAAATATTTACAGTACAAACACAGTTAAACACACATTAAATATGAATATTGCATAAATATTATTGATCATGTTTTCATCTACTTGACTGCAAAGGGCTCTAATGCACTTATATATATGTCTATATTTGTATACTTATGTATTTATGTGTTTAGTTGTGTAAATGTCTGTAAATACATAAATACACATATAAATACATATTTACACACATATAAACATAAATATTTAGACATGTATATGTATTTATCGCTATGTTAAAGTCCTTTGCAGTCCTTTTTTTTTTCTTCTAACACCTGAGACCTCATATCATTGACCCCTTATAACCTTTTTAAACAATATTTTTTTTTTAAATCATTTTTATCAGACAGTGTTATTATAACGTACTGTACAATGTATTTTTTATGTGTTTTGCTCAACATTTTAGTCAAGCGTAACAGTTAACCAGAGCTCTGAAGTTAAGCTAACCCGACGCACATTAAATTAAATTGCGCTCAAGCGAATGCATTTACTTGCAACTCGTAATACCCATGCTACTTCTGATGCGCGCAAAGAGTCACGATATACCCCTGTCCGCTCATGAGAAATAGTTAGCGTGCCACTCGTAATCTAGCCCTCAGTCTGCAATTGTCTGTCATTGTAAACCCCTGTTTTAGCTTTTTATTTCATATATCAACTTTAGCTGCATTATTTTCACCAAAGAGGCATTTTGATGAAAAAACAAAAACAAATGCATGTTCTAAGTAACTAGAGCTTGTAATGTTTGCATTGCTGGACCTAGTTTATTATATGTTAAAGAATTAAAAGCTTGCATAGTAGCCACAAGTATTTCAGCTCTTTTGCAGCCCATAAAACCCTAATCTAAAAAAAAAAGAGCCTAAGATTTAGCCCCCAATAGGTACTCACCGTTCCTGAAGTGCGGCAGAGAAGGTCTTCTTCCAGGCGGCTCTATCATCTTCTATCTTCATCCGGAACAAAGGCGGCGCGGATCGGAGCAGAGGTGCGGAGCTATCTTCCCCGATGCGTGGATCCTCAGCGGCGGTCCTTAACTGCGGCAGCGACATTTCTCTCCCATTCCTCTCCATCCGAAGTCTGTCGTACACTGAAGATTGAATGCAAGGTACCGCATTCAGTGTGGGGTACCTTGCATTCCTATTGGCTGACATTTTGAAATCAGCCAATAGGATAAGAGCTACTAAAATCCTATTGGCTGTTCAAATCAGCCAATAAGATTTCAGTAGCTCTCATCCTATTGGCTGATTTCAAAATTTTAGCCAATAGGAATGCAAGGTACCCGAATAAATATAAGGGACCTTGCATGCAATCTTCAGTGTGCACCGGACGATCACATTTTTTAGGAGCCTCTACGCCGCCGAGGACCGCAAATGAGGATCCGTGCATCGGGGAAGCCATCTCCGCACCTCCACGCGCCTTCGCTCCGGATGAGGATAGAAGATGATGGAGGCTTCTGGAAGAAAACCTTCTCCGCTGTACTTCAGGAATGGTGAGTACCTATTTGGGGCTTAGTTTTAGGATTTTTTTTTTTTTTGGGGGGGGGGGGTTATTTTTAAGATTTGGGATTTGGGATTTAATGGGCTTGGAAAACAACTGATTGCAGTAAAATAGTTGAATGCCCTTTTAAAGGCAATGCCCATACAAATGCCCATTTAGGGGCAATGGGTGGTTTAGGTTTTTTATTTTCATAGGGATTAGGTATAATTTTTTTTAATTTTTTGATAATTTTGTTTATTTTTTCTGTAATTTTTTATTTTTTGTAATTTAATGTTAGGATTTTTTATTTTAATTGTAATTTAGTAGTAATTGGAGTTAATTTAGGTGGTGTTAGGTTGGGGGCTTAGTAATAAATTAGTTATTTGCATTGTGGGGGTGTTGGCAGGATAAGGGTTAATATATTAATTAGGTTTATTGTGATGTGGGGGTTTGTCGGTTTAGTGGTAATAGGTTAATTAGGTTTATTGCGATGTGGGGGTTTGTCGGTTTAGGGGTTAATAGGTTAAATAGGTTTATTGTTATGTGTGGGTTTTGCGTTTTAGGGGTTAATAGATTAATTAGGTTTATTGCGATTTGGGGGGGTTGGCGGTTTAGGGGTTAATATTTTAATTATGTTATTTGCGGATTGGAGTTAATTACTTTATTGTTTTGCGATGTGGGGGTTAGTGGTTTAGATGTTTGTTAATACTTTGTGCGGGAGGTAAGTTTTTTTTGTTATACTTCGTGCGGGCGGTTACATGTTTTTTTTTTATTTCTTGCGGGCAGTTAAGTGATTTTTAGTTATTTTGTGTGGGCGATGGCTTGTTTTTTTTTTTTTTTTTAAGGCTTCGGGTTTGCCTATGCTACATCCAGGTGGATTACGAAAATGGCAGGGTGGTGAAAGAATCCACCGATGGCAGGATGGTGAAAGAATCCTTTGGTGGATTCTTTCACCACCCTGCCATTTTTGGAATCCACCAGGATGCAGCTTCGCTGTATCCAGGTGGATTCTTTTGGCTGCGCGCGCAGCCAACATTATTTTGGCTGCCTCGCACAGCCAACATTCCTTTGATGATGCGTGCGCAACTGGGGATGGCAACGAACGCATTACAAATTATAGTATAGATATTTTAATACATTTAGATTTAGATCCAGCAGTGGTTTTACAAATTCTGATAATGCTTTGACGAATGATGATACTTTAATAAATTAGGATCATACTTTGTATATTTCTGTGTATCTTTTACAACATACATTGTACTTTTGTATTTTCTATATTGTAAAATAAAACATAGCTCCAGAAAGTGGATGAGAGGGGGGGAGGGTTCCCTGGGCTGAAGAGGAGTTTTCCCAGTTCCCAGAGGATGGGTTGGGCTGGCGAGATTATTTAAGAATGCTTACCAGTACTTCTATTTCCCTGGTGAAATTATCTGAAGCCACTTTTTAGCCTGAAAACAGTGGGGTGGGGGGTCTCATTGCATACATTCTGCGTAGACTGAAATATTACAAGCTTTTTCCATATTTGACTCTAACAATTAGTTATAACAACTAAAATTCAACAATTTATAACTGATGTTCACAATCCTTTAGGGCTGACATATCCATGTTCGCATCTATTCTGTTCATACATTTGTCAAATGTGACTTTGCTGTGGTATTCCATGAGGGCAATAGATAGCATTTAAAGTCTCAATAGTAAATCATATTCAAGACATATCATTGGTTATATACCTCAAATAGTAGTTATGATCAATGGGAGATGGGGTGCAGGTATTTATGGAGAGGGCCATGGGACGGGGCGAGAGGACTCCCCTGCATCCAAAGTTTCCATGAGTTTTTCGGGGTTGTGTAGAGGATTGATGTAGTGGTCTGTCTTTATGTAACTATATAGAGTCTTCCCAATAAAACTTGACCTCTGAAAAGAATGCTAGTTTATTATGCTTAAGGTATCCATATTCCTCTAAGTCTAGGAGTTCTATGACTCTCTCTAACCACAACTGTTTTGTGGGAATAGTGGGGGGTTTCCATGAACGTGCTGTCAGTGACCTGGCTCCATTGAGGCCAATTTGTAGAAGAAGGGATTTAATTTTGCATGAAGATCTGGGGAGATAATTTAATAGAGCTATATTTAGGGTTAGGTCAAAATATTCTCCAAGGATCGACTATTAGTGGGTTTGGACTGCATCCCAAAGGGGTCGGAGTTTACCACACTGCCACCACATGTTACCACACTGCCACCACATGTGTAATAAGCTGCTGCGTTCTCTACACCCCCTCCAGCAATTTTGGGATGATCCAGGATAAACAGTGTTTAGTCTGGATGGGGTAATATACCAACGGAGCATAATTTTGTAATTCATTTCCAGTATTTGCGGGGACAATGAGGATTTCTTGGTCCTGCAGAAAATATGATCCCACTCTTTTTGGTCCAAATGTACGCCTAAATCATTATCCCACTTAAGTGTATATAGTGGCAATTGTGATTTGTGGTGTTCTACCAGCAATTTACGTGACAAGGATAGAGGGTTTTGAATCAGTATTCCCTTAACACATAAGCTTTCGAAAAGAGTGAGTATTCTCAAGAGGTCATGTTTATGTATTAAAGTGTAAATTAAATTATGTATTTGGGCATACTTTAACCAATTAGTAAACCTCCCCTCTGCTGTATTATCCATTCTTTGTCTTTCCAGGAGTCTCCCATTCTCTATGAACCTAGCTATGGGAATCGTATATCCCCAATCAGTCAATCTCTGGAACCCTTTGTCTAGGCCTCCTATCATTTCCATATTTAAAGCCATAGGAAATAATGGAGAACGGCTTGTGGTTATGTGGGGTTTGGAAGATATTATTCAGTCCCAGTTTTTAAATAGATGTTTATGTATATCTAGTTGCTGACATTGAGGGGGTCTAAGGTCATTAGGAAACCAGCATAGGGCGTGTACTTGAGGGGCTTTAAGGATGTGGGAGTCTATCTAGACCCATGCCTTGTACTCTCCCGCACCATGCCAGTCCATTATTCTCTGAAGGATTACTGCTTTGTAATAGTCTTCTATATTTGGTAGACCAGACCCTCCCCATGTAGTGTGGTGATATAAGGTATTTCTATTTATTCTAAGTCTAGTTTTTCCCATACAAAGGAGTTGATATGCCCCTGTAATCTTTTCATAAACCAATTGGTTATATGTATTGATAGGGCTTGTAAGACGTATAGTATTCTAGGCAAGGTCGTCATTTTGATGGATTGGATTCTACCCCACCAGGAGAGGGGTTTGTTTGGCCAGGTCGTTAGATCTTTCTGTGTTTTAAGTAATAAATTGGTATAATTTTTTTCAAACAGTGTGGAGGAAATGGGAGAGATTTGAATCCCCAGATATTTGATGGAGTCTGATTGTAAGCGTAATGGGCAAATGTCAGAAAGGAGATGAAAGTCATCCTGTGGAAGGGATATGTTTAGTATTTCAGATTTCGATGTTCACTGAGAAGTTAGAGTATTGGCTAAATGTGTCTAGCTCCCGTATTATTGCTGGTATAGAAGTCTGGGGCGAGGAGACTGAGAAGAGTATGTCATCTGCGTACATAGCTATTTTAAAGTAATGGGGTCCTATGGGAATACCGTTTATGTCCGTATTATTGTGAATGTGTGAAGCCAATACCTCCATGGTCAAGATAAAGAGTATAGGATATAGTGGACAGCCCCGACGTGTGCCATTTTTTATGGGAAAGGAGTTTGATAGCATACCGTTTGCTTTTACTTTTGCACTCTATTAATTAGTTTTGGACCAAAACCTAATGCTTTTAATGTTGGTTCAAGGAATTGCCAATTAGTTCTGTCGAACGCTATTGTGATCAGAACTGATCTAATATCATTAAATTTGGCATAAGCTGATAGTGTTAGAGCCCTGATAGTGTTATCCCTGGATTTGCGTTGTGGGACAAAGCCCACCTGGTCTGTATGTATGATTTTGTTCAGGATTGTGTTGATACGTTTTGATTGTATTCAACAATTGATTGTTGATTGTATTCAACAATGATATAGGTCTATAGCTACTGGGGTCTTCCGGTGATTTGTCTGGCTTTAAAAGAACAGTGATATTTGCCATTAGCATGTCTTTTAAAAAGGTAGAGGCATCATCTATAGATTGATAAAGTTTGAAGAGGGGGGCCAGTAAGTCTTTAAAGATTTTATAGTAAGAGTTGGTGAACCCATTTAGGTCTGGCCTCTTCCCTGATGATAAAGTCGATATGGCCATTTTTAGTGATTTCGTTTTTTTCTCTATTGTGTGGTTAGGGTATGTGTGTGTCGTTCATGAGAAATAGTTAGCGTGCCACTCGTAATCTAGCCCTCAGTCTGCAATTGTCTGTCATTGTAAACCCCTGTTTTAGCTTTTTATTTCATATATCAACTTTAGCAATTGCATTATTTTCACCAAAGAGGCATTTTGATGCAAAAAAAACAAATGCATGTTCTAAGTTACTAGAGCTTGTAATGTTTGCATTGCTGGACCTAGTTTATTATATAAAAGTTCAATTTGTCCCACTATGTAGCTCTAGACTTAGAGACAAGCAGTGTTGCAGATTTTAAAAGAACGGAAGAAGACTCACCCGGTAAACCTCAGTGGCGAATCTGTTTGCGGGACTCCACCATCGCGGTTGCGGGAAATACCATAGGTCTGGAAACGTCACTCCTGTTCCAACCGAAATTGAATCTCCGCCAGCTCCCGATCTCAGATTATGCTCCACACACCACTCTCAAAGGCCGGCTCCGGGTGAGTATCACTCTCTGCCAAGGTGCTGCTTCTGCTGCAAAAGCTAAGCCTCTCTCCTGCAACACACCTTCGCTTGCCGTCTCAGCGTCCTGACGTCATCAGTGGTGCTGTAGGCTCAGAATGCTCACCAAGGCTCCGCTGGAAAAGACATCCATGTAGCAAAAGAAACAAATGCCAGCGAGCCTCAAGGTGATGCATAAAAAGTTCTTTAATAAATGTAGAAAAAATATAATTTAAACGAAATAATGCTTATATCCCCAGCATTGGTGAAAGGTACAAGTTTCGGCAGCCCCCTGCCTTATTCATGGACATTTCCATGAAGGGGGCTGCCGAAACGCGTAGGACTTGTACCTTTCACCAATGCTGGGGATATAAGCATTATTTCGTTTAAATTATATTTTTTCTACATTTATTAAAGAACTTCACCGTGAGATGTACTCTATCTAATCTTATTGATTAAGGACGTGGGGAGTTGGCTTTTGGGTTTGGCCACTCTTGGACCAAAGATTATAAGGGGAGAGGGGGTAGAGTCAACGGGCAAGAGCCGTTCATAAAAATGGAAAAGGAAATGGAAATGGACATGGAAATGGGGGGCGAGGCTTTAGAATTGCTATGTGGATATAGGTAATGAGATGAAGAGGGTGAATTGACTGTAAAGGAGTGGAAGGAGACACATGTAATACCGCACTGAGCTTTGAGCTGCACAGAGCATACCTGACATCAAACCATCTTAAGTATAACTGTGTACCTTAAGTCAAATATAACTTGAGTTAGTGGCAGTAAATATATGTAGATCCTCTGGATATTACAAAGTATACAGTGAAGTCTCTCATTAGGAACTGTGCCATGTAGGCTAACAATATTATATAGACTGGAGAGAACTAAATAACAGAGTAAAATACACACCGTTGGTAAAGTTAAGTTAAAAGTGACATCATTATATACTACCCATATCAGACACAAACTGGAACAAAAAAAATTCATATTCTTATTAGGCCTTAAATGCTCTTAATTCTTAGCTTAAGGGTTATATAGGTAACACATAATACAGCAACAGAAACAAACAATGCTTTCATATATATGTATATAGTATGGGCTAATATACAGTATATAACTGATTAGGTCTCCTATTACCTTAAAGGGACAGTCAACACCAGAATTTTTGTTGTTTAAAAAGAAAGATAATCCCTTTATAACCCATTCCCCAGTTTTGCATAACCAACACAGTTATAATAATACACATTTTACCTCTGTAATTATCTTGTATCTAAGCTTCTGCTGACTGCCCCCTTATTTCAGTTCTTTTGACAGACATGCAGTTTAGCCAATCAGTGCTCAGTCCTAGGTCACTTTACATGCATGAGCTCAATGTTATCTATATGAAACGTGAACTAATGCCCTCTAGTGGTCAAAATGTATTCAGATTAGAGGCCGTCTTCAAGGTCTAAGAAATTAGCATATGAACCTCCTAGTTTTAGCTTTCAACTAAGAATACCAAGAGAACAAAGCAAAATTGGTGATAAAAGTAAATTGGGAAGTTGTTTAAAATTGCATGCCCTATTTAAAATATGAAAGTTTTTTTTTGGACTTGACTGTATGAAACATATAAGTGGAGATCTAATGAGGTCCTAGTTATAAGCTTTTAAAAGGTGTACCTCAATTCACTAAGCAGAAGGATATATCTCTCTCCACCTGAGGTCCTAAGTAATGGGCAATAGGGGAAAACTAGGTGAAGTATAGGACAGTACTACTAGGTCAATTAGGTTATGATGGAATAAAGGAGGAGATATGCTAATAGATCTAAACTTGAGGATTATGTGGACAGTACTAAATATGCCTTCAGACCTTTATAAAAAGTCGTCATTGAGTCTTGTACTGTTTTGAGGCTTATGGTGTTGTGAGTCTAGAGGCCCTACTCTATAAGTGTAAATGGACAGATACTGGAAACATAAAGGTGTCAGTGTTGAAACACATCTATCCTACCAAATATTACATGTGGCACATGTGGACATATATTATGTAAACTCTCAACTATAGACTATTAAGAGGCATAAATCAGAACCCTAGTAAAAAAAAACATTACATGAAACATTGCATAATGTTGTTACATGCGCTGAGGAATAATAATATAAAAAGAAAAAATACATATGCTAATAAATAGTAAGTTCAGAGAAATATAAGAGCCTCCATAACACCAAGGGAATATAGCCTCCACAGCAGGATCAATACTAGTTTAAGTCCAATGGTAGAGAGAGTGTAGAGACCAATGTCTCTTAGGTAAAGTGAGCAGCTGCTGTACAATAAATAGAACGTTATGGGGATTATTAATGCAGTCACTGTTCTTCCCAGATGCAGTTCTAGAGTTCAGCCAATACCGGACTTCAACAAATACTTGCCACGGAGATCAAAGAAGAGCCCTTCCAGGAGCCAGCAAAGGACAGGATGAACTGACCTAGATCTGTTCACTGCAAAAAAGAGAGTGGTGCTTACAATCCTGTGACCCGCTTCTCTCACTATGGTTTTCTTCACCCAATGGTTAGCGATATGCCTCGTAGGGACTAGGTGCACTGGTGCTAAATCAACATTTCCATATGAAACAGAAACAGAAGAGTCGCTGGATGGGAATCTGACAACGGGTATGTCGGCCTCAAGCCCCGCCCTGATCGGCCGCTTCAGTGCAAGGCCCGAGGTAACAGTCCGGGTAGCTCCCTGAGCTAGGGAGGGTGTAACCACAAGGATCCGAGCTAGTAGGCCGCACCACAAGTTTAGGTAAGTCATCAGGAGCGTAGGAACTCGGAAGGGTCTCCTGTGGGCAGGTTATAGAGTTCACAGGGTTGTGCTCTGGGTTGACAGTGATCGCTACCCGGTCTAGGGATATGCAATGATGGAGGGTGTTGAAGTGGGCGTCCATTCGGGCCCCTAAGGCGTTAAGTGCATCCAGAATCTCCCTGTCCATTCTCTGTAGCTGCAGGTCCGGGAGCTTAATTCTGTTGTGAGTAGTGAAGTTATCAGTCAACTCCGTAGTAAAAGAGGTTTTTAACCCAGGCGACCTGAGGTGAGGTTGGGATCATGAGCTGAGGCCTCCGTTTTGGTTGAAAGCTAGGCAAATCAGCTCCTGGGGATTCCGATGAGATGAGCTTGGTATCCTTTGGATTAGTTAATAGTATAGTAGGTATATCAGGTATTTTTCAGGTTGGATGTCAAAGCATTGAAAAGATATTCAATAGATTAATATAGGAACCCCACGAGCTTCATATTTTGCGACCTGTCATGGCAGCGGTTTTCAATGTTAGGATTTTTTATTTTAATTGTAATTTTGTAGTAATTGGGGTTAATTTAGGGGGTGTTAGGTTGGGGGCTTAGTAATTAAATTAGTTATTTGCGTTGTGGGGGGTTGGCAGGATAAGGGTTAATATATTAATTAGGTTTATTGTGATGTGGGGGTTTGTTGGTTTAGTGGTAATAGGATAATTAGGTTTATTGCAATGTGGGGGTTTGTCGGTTTAGGGGTTAATAGGTTAAATAGGTTTATTGTGATGTGTGGGTTTTGCGTTTTAGTGGTTAATAGATTAATTAGGTTTATTGCGATTAGGGGGGTTGGCGGTTTAGGGGTTAATATTTTAATTATATTATTTGCGTATTGGGGTTAATTACTTTATTGTTTTGTGATGTGGGGGTTGGCGGTTCAGGTGTTTGTTAATACTTTGTGCGGGCGGTTACGTGTGTTTTTTTTATTTCTTGTGGGCAGTTACGTGATTTTTAGTTAATTCCTGCGGGCGATGGCTTATTTATTTTTATTTTTTAAGGCTTCGGGTTTGCCTATGCTACATCCAGGTGGATTACGAAAATGGCAGGGTGGTGAAAGAATCCACCGATGGCAGGATGATGAAAGAATCCTTTGGTGGATTCTTTCACCTCCCTGCCATTTTTGATATCCACCAGGATGCAGCTTCGCTGTATCCAGTTGGATTCTTTTGACTGGATTATTTTGGCTGCCTTGCACAGCCAACATTCCTTTGAGGATGCGTGAGCAACTGGGGACGGCGACGGATGCATTACAAATGTGATTATAGTATAGATATTTTAATACATTTAGATCCAGCAGTGATTTTACGAATTCTGATAATGCTTTGAAAAATGATGATACTTTAATAAATTAGGATAATACTTTGTATATTTCTGTGTATCTTTTACAACATACATTGTACTTTTGTATTTTCTATATTGTAAAATAAAACATAGCTCCAGAAAGTGGATGAGATGGGGGGGGGGGGTCCCTGGTCTGAACAGGAGTTTTCCCAGTTCCCAGAGGATGGGCCGGGCTGGCAAGATTATGTAAGAATGCTCACCAGTATTTCTATTTCCCTGGTGAAATTATATGAAGCCACTTTTTAGCCTGAAAACAGGGGGGGGGGGGGGGTCTCATTGCATAAATTCTGCATAGACAGAAATATTACAAGCTTTTTCCATATTTGACTCTAACAATTAGTTATAACAACTAAAATTCAACAATTTATAACTAATGTTCACAATCTTTTAGGGTTGAGATGGGGTGCAGGTATTTATGGAGAGGGCCATGGGACGGGGCGAGAGGTCTCCCCAGCATCCAAAGTTTCCATGAGTGGAGTGTTTCGGGGTTGTGTAGAGGATTGATGTAGTGGTCTGTCTTTATGTAACTATATAGAGTCTTCCCAATAAAACTTGACCTCTGAAAAGAATGCTAGTTTATTACGCTTAAGGTATCCATATTCCTCTAAGTCTAGGAGTTCTATGACTCTTTCTAACCACAACTGTTTTGTGGGAATAGTGGGGGGGTTTCCATGAATGTGCTGTCAGTGATCTGGCTCCATTGAGGCCAATTTGTAGAAGAAGGGATTTAATTTTGCATGAAGATCTGGGGAGATCATTTAATAGAGCTATATTTAGGGTTAGGTCGAAATATTCTCCAAGGATTGACTGTTAGTGGGTTTTGACTGCGTCCCAAAGGGGTCGGAGTTTACAACACTGCCACCACATGTGTAATAAGCTGCTGTGTTCTCGACACCCCCTCCAGCAAGTTTGGAATGATCCAGGATAAACAGTGTTTAGTCTGGATGGTGTAAGATACCAACGGAGCATAATTTTGTAATTCATTTCCAGTATTTGCGGGGACAATTAGGATTTCTTGGTCCTGCAGAAAATATGATCCCACTCTTTTTGGTCCAAATGTAGGCCTAAATCATTATCCCACTTAAGTGTATATAGTGGCAATTGTGATTTGTGGTATTCTACCAGCAATTTACGTGACAAGGATAGAGGGTTTTGAATCAGTATTCCCTTAACACATAAGCTTTCGAAAGGAGTGAGTGTTCTCAAGAGGTTATGTTTATGTATTAAAGTGTAAATTAAATGAGGTATTTGGGCATACTTTAATCAATTAGTAAACCTCCCCTCTGCTGTATTATCCATTCTTTGTCTTTCCAGGAGTCTCCCATTCTCTATGAACCTAGCTATGGGAATTGTATATCCCCACTCAGTCAATCTCTGGAACCCTTTGTCTAGGCCTCCTATCATTTCCATATTTAAAGCCATAGGAAATAATGGAGAACGGCTTGTGGTTATGTGGGGTTTGGAAGATATTATTCAGTCCCAGTTTTTAAATAGATGTTTATGTATATATAGTTGCTGATATTGAGGGGGTCTAAGGTCATTAGGAACCCAGCATAGGGCGTGTACTTGAGGGGCTTTGAGGATGTGGGAGTCTATCTAGACCCATGCCTTGTACTCTCCCGCACCATGCCAGTCCATTATTCTCTGAAGTATTACTGCTTTGTAATAGTCTTCTATATTTGGTAGACCAGACCCTCCCCATGTAGTCTGGTGATATAAGGTATTTCTATTTATTCTAAGTCTACATTTTTCCCATACAAAGGAGTTGATATGCCCCTGTAATCTTTTCATAAACCAATTGGTTAGATGTATTGATAGGGCTTGTAAGACGTATAGTATTCTAGGCAAGGTCGTCATTTTGATGGATTGGATTCTACCCCACCAGGAGAGGGGTTTATTTAGCCAGGTCATTAGATCTTTCTGTGTGTTAAGTAATAAATTGGTATAATTTTTTTTCAAACAGTGTGGAGGAAACGGGAGAGATGTGAATCCCCAGATATTTGATGGAGTCTGATTGTAAGCGTAATGGGCAAATGTCGGAAAGGAGATGAAAGTCATCCTGTGGAAGGGATATGTTTAGAATTTCAGATTTCGATTTGTTCACTGAGAAGTTAGAGTATTGGCCGAATGTGTCTAGCTCCCGTATTATTGCTGATATAGAAGTCTGGGGCGAGGAGACTGAAAAGAGTATGTCATCCGCGTACAAAGCTATTTTAAAGTCATGGGGTCCTATTGGAATACCGTTTATGTCCGTATTATTGTGAATGTGTGAAGCCAATACCTCCATGGTCAAGATAAAGAGGATAGGGTATAGTGGACAGCCCCAATGTGTGCCATTTTGTATGGGAAAGGGGTTTGATAGCATACCGTTTGCTTTTACTTTTGCACTCTATTAATTAGTTTTGGACCAAAACCTAATGCTTTTAATGTTGGTTCAAGGAATTGCCAGTTAGTTCTGTCGAACGCTATTGTGATCAGAACTGATCTAATATCATTAAATTTGGCATAAGCTGACGGTGTTAGAGCCCTGATAGTGTTATCCCTGGCTTCGCGTTGTGGGACAAAGCCCACCTGGTCTGTATGTATGATTTTGTTCAGGATTGTGTTTATACGTTTTGATAATATTTTGCCCAAATTTTTTAAGTCTGTATTCAACAATGATATTGGTCTATAGCTACTGGGGTCTTCCGGTGATTTGTCTGGCTTTAAATGAACAGTGATGTGTGCCATTAGCATGTCTTTTGAAAAGGTAGAGGCATCATCTATAGATTGATAACATTTGAGGAGGTGGGGGCCCAGTAAATATTTAAAGATTTTATAGTAAGAGTTGGTGAACCCATTTAGATCTGGGCTCTTCCCTGATGCTAAAGTCGATATGGCCATTTTTAGTTAGTGATTTCATTTTTTTCTCTATTTTGTGGTTAGGGTATGTGTGTGTTTTTAGGTTGTATAGCTGTCTGTAGAAATCACTAAACTGATCGGCAATCCCTTTACTGTCATGTAGATATGTATTGTCAGGTTTTTTAATTTTTTTGTATATGAGTAAGGGATGATTTGGTTTTGAGAGCTCTTGCTAGAAAGGGGCCTAATCTGTTTCCTTCAGAGAAGGTCTATCTTAGCATCATGGCTTTTCTCTGGGCTTCCTTTAAGAGAATAGAGTTGAGTTCTCTTCTCATATCTATAATGGTGGACAGGAGTCTGGTGTCTTTAGGGGTATCTTTTATGTTTTAATTCTAGTAGGTGTAGGCGCGAGGTCAAAGTGTTTACAGTATAATTATACGTTTATTTTTTAGGTAGGCCTTTTGCTTTATGCATTCACCCTGAAGAACCGCTTTATGCGCTTCCCATACCGAAAGAGGAGATTAATAATTATTGTCGTTAAACTGAAAATATTCTTGGATTGATGAAATCAAGATTTGTGTGGTAGGTGGGTGATGTAACAAAAAATCATCTAGTCTCCAAATAAATGGGTTCACCGGGGAATCAGGCCACTCCCGCTCCATGGAAACCATGGAGTGGTCCGACCATGCCGTAGGCTTAATGTCAGTAAGC
>NC_069501.1:1138618439-1138695939 GCF_027579735.1 Bombina bombina | reverse complement strand
AAAATACTTATAGCCTAAAAGTGACAATGTATAAAGTGATATAGTGATGATCATTAAATCATAATGATAATAATCATGTAAATAATAACCAAGTGAATCAGAATTAACAAAATCATTTATCCTACCCTAATTATCATAAATCATATACAACAAGTAAGAGAGGCACAATAATCGTAATAAACAACCATGGTCCTCATAATGCCATACTATTAGTGATACCTAGACACTCATCAAAATTTTCAGTGGTAGTGATAACCTATATTCAAAGTAATATTTCTACTAAGTCCACAAAATATAATGTTGTGAAAACTTATATATTAGTGAAGTATTATATTTAAATCTAAAAATAATAATATTATTGATTTTCCCCAAATAATATTGAATTATATATGAGTTATAACCATGTGTGAATATATATGATAATATATATATATATATATATATATATATATATATATATATATATATATATATATATATATATATATATATATATATATATATATATATACTACCTAGACCCTATTTAAGGATCAATGGGTGTATATATAGAGAGGTGGGCAGATGACAACATTAGATTAAACTCTGGTTCACAAAAATATTCCTCATATCCATATAGTACAAGACTCTCCCATGACCAAATGACATAATCATACAAAACTAGCGGTATCTATCACTTCATTGAGACCTAATGGAAATAAGGTTTTAAACTTGTAGATCCAGTAGGTCTCTCTTTGTCTAAGTCGTGAAAACCTATTATATGCACTGCTAGATGGAATACTTTCTAGTGGGGTGATCTTAAAATTACATCTCCCTGCAATATGCTCCTGGCAAACATGCCTAGGTACACTGTGTTTCATAGATTTATTTTTAATATTTCTAAGGTGTTTGCTCCACCTGATTCTTATTTTCCTGCAGGTTCTCCCAATATCTTGGAGCCCACATTCACAGATAAGTACATATATCACATATGAAAAATCGCAGGTTAGTCTAGAAGTTATCTGATATTGTTCTCCCATAGTGTTGGATTTCACACTAGAGGCTTTATGAGTAATATAATCACACATAAAACAACGGGTCTTATCACACCTAAAAGTGCCCTTAAATAGGTGTCGGGTGGCTAAAGGTTCAGATTTCTTTATGGCGTTCTTCTGTGTTGTACCCTTGGACAACATGACCACTTTACTGGGTGCTAATCTTTGTTTTAGAGTAGATGCCCTTCGATATACAATTTTAGGTCGTCCAGGTAGTGTTTTTTTCAAAATGGGGTCTCTCATAAGGAGGGGCCAGTGTTTTTCTAAGGTTTTCCCTATAGCTTTATGGTTAGAATTATATTGAGTCACAAAAAGAGGAATCTCTTTATATGAGTCCACTTGATTTTTCTCATCATTGTTTTTTGTTGACAAAAGCAATTTTGTACGGTTGAGTTCCCTAGCCCTATTGTAGCTATTAGTTACTAGCTGTAACAGAAAGCTGACATCTGATCCTACCTTGGAATTTTCCAAGAAATTGGGGAAAATATTGGAATATGGTCATACCTCTGGTATTCTAAAGAAAAAATAAAAAATATATCTGATGCCAGATCATCCTGATATACCTTTTTATTACCATCTTCCAAAATTACATAAGGATGATAAAGTCCCTCCTGGTAGACCTATTATTGCTGGCATCAACAGTTTGACTGATAAGTTGTCAGAATATGTAGATTTCTATCTTCAGAGATACGTCTGTAATCTACCATCCTACATCAAGGACACCAAAGATTTACTGGATAAGCTATCACGGATTAAACTGAATCAGAACATCAACACCTTATGGGTGTCTTGTGATGTAGGATCTTTGTATTCCAATATTGCGCATGAGATAGGTCTGTTCACCACTAGTCTCTTTCTGGAGGGAGACATCTATATGCCCAAAACGCAAAAGGAATATTTACTCACATTGATTGATTTTATTTTACATCATAATTATTTTCAGTTCCAAGATGAATTTTATTTGCAGATTAAGGGTACAGCCATGGGCACCAGATTTGCCCCTAGTTTTGATAATCTCTTTATGGGTCATTTTGAAAAATTATATATATATGACTCAGATTGGTGGGGCAATCTGGTGTTCTATGGCCGGTACATAGATGATCTTTTGTTTATTTTTGATGGCTCCTTAGCTGAGGCAAAAGAATTTGTATTACACCTTAATAACAACAGTATGGGTATTGGTTTTACCTCCAACATCCAGCAATCAACAATAGAATTTTTGGATTTAAGCCTTTCATGGGACACTGATGGTAATGTTTGTACTGCAACTTATTTCAAACAAGTTGACTGTAACAATTTCCTACACTTTGGCAGCAACCATTTATTAAACTGGAAGAAAAATATACCTTTTAGCCAGTTCTGTAGAATAAGACGCAATTGCTCTTCTATAGATAAGTATGATGAACAATCCCAAACACTTAAGTTAAGATTTCTAGAGAAAGGCTACCCATTACAGCTAGTAACTAATAGCTACAATAGGGCTAGGGAACTCAACCGTACAAAATTGCTTTTGTCAACAAAAAACAATGATGAGAAAAATCAAGTGGACTCATATAAAGAGATTCCTCTTTTTGTGACTCAATATAATTCTAACCACAAAGCTATAGGGAAAACCTTAGAAAAACACTGGCCCCTCCTTATGAGAGACCCCATTTTGAAAAAAAACACTACCTGGACGACCTAAAATTGTATATCGAAGGGCATCTACTCTAAAACAAAGATTAGCACCCAGAAAAGTGGTCATGTTGTCCAAGGGTACAACACAGAAGAACGCCATAAAGAAATCTGAACCTTTAGCCACCCGACACCTATTTAAGGGCAGTTTTAGGTGTGGTAAGACCCGTTGTTTTATGTGTGATTATATTACCCATAAAGCCTCTAGTGTGAAATCCAACACTACGGGAGAACAATATCAGATAACTTCTAGACTAACCTGTGATTCTTCATATGTGATATATGTACTTATCTGTGAATGTGGGCTCCAATATATTGGGAGAACCTGCAGGAAAATAAGAATCAGGTGGAGCGAACACCTTAGAAATATTAAAAATAAATCTATGAAACACAGTGTACCTAGGCATGTTTGCCAGGAGCATATTGCAGGGAGATGTAATTTTAAGATCACCCCACTAGAAAGTATTCCATCTAGCCGTGCATATAATAGGTTTTCACGACTTAGACAAAGAGAGACCTACTGGATCTACAAGTTTAAAACCTTATTTCCATTAGGTCTCAATGAAGTGATAGACACCGCTAGTTTTGTATGATTATCTCATTTGGTCATGGGAGAGTCTTGTATTATATGGATATGAGGAATATTTTTGTGAACCGGAGTTTAATCTAATGTTGTCATCTGCCCACCTCTCTATATATACACCCATTGATCTTTAAATAGGGTGTAGGTAGTATATATATATATATATATATATATATATATATATATATATATATATATATATATATATATATATATATAAATTATTATCATATATAGTCACACATGGTTATAACTCATATATAATTCAATATTATTTGGGGAAAATCAATAATATTATTATTTTTAGATTTAAATATAATACTTCACTAATATATAAGTTTTCACAACATTATATTTTGTGGACTTAGTAGAAATATTACTTTGAATATAGGTTATCACTACCACTGAAAATTTTGATGAGTGTCTAGGTATCACTAATAGTATGGCATTATGAGGACCATGATTGTTTATTACGATTATTGTGCCTCTCTTACTTGTTGTATATGATTTATGATAATTAGGGTAGGATAAATGATTTTGTTAATTTTGATTCACTTGGTTATTATTTACATGATGATTATCATTATGATTTAATGATCATCACTATATCACTTTATACATTGTCACTTTTAGGCTATAAGTATTTTAGTTTGAGAAGGATGGTTGCATCCTTTATATACTTTAATAATTAGGTATACAGACGGTGTCCCTATAGGGGGGTCACAATCTGTGGATCACACCACATTTGAGGTCATATGCACACAGTATTTTACAGTATCAGCATATTATGGGACACTGGTATGTTTATAATATAACATAGGTTAGTTAATTATGTTCACACAGAGTTTAATATGTGTCACTAAAGTATTGTTTTTTGTCATATAGAGAACGTTTATTACAAACATTGGTTAGTTAATTATGTTCACACAGAGTTCTAGTATGTGCCACCATAGCAATGGTTTTGGTCATATAGAGAAGAGTCTTATACATGAATTTAGTTCCACATACCAGGGTTCGAGTTAAGGGATGCTTTAACTGTATATATGTCAGATTAGGTTGATTAGGCAGATACGTACTGGTAGGTCTACATAGAGATCGATCTCTCATTAGCGAGTTTTACCATACTAGCAATCTTCACCCACGAGACAATCAGTAATACCAATATTAAATAATTCGATTGGCAGGAACAGATGCCGGTATTGGAGATTCCTAGTTGAAGGAACGATATTCTATGATTGTATCTATTCACGGGGTGCCTGTGGAAGTTTGTGTTGACAGCTCCGTGACGTAGAGAGGAGGCGTGTCCTGTTGATGACGGGCCTGAGATGGGAGAGGTTCCCCTTTTTTGGTCTCTACACGGGGGCGGTGTTCAGCCGATGGAACAGATAGTTTAGCACTAGAGTTAGTGCCGATAAATGTTGCAGCACACTGTTCATGTCGGGGGCAGAGGTTAAATATAAAATATAAGTGCGCAAAATTTATGCTAAAGTAAACTATTAAAAAAAGGGGGATTTATATATATAAACTCAGAATTCTAAACGTATAACTATGTGCAAAAATATATATATATTTTCTGCTGCAAAGAATATTTCAGTCCTCACACCTAAGGGTGAAATTGAATTTAATTCCTATAAGGTTAAAAAGTTAAATTGATGGTGAATATAGACATGAAACAAAACACATATGGATAAAATTTATATTTTATATTTTATAATTCTTAAAAACACATTTAATAAACAGATTAAAAATGCTCTTTATGACAATATAGCTATGAAAATTAATCTAATATTTATTTAACACATTTAATAGTGACCGGCCCTAACTAATAAACAAAGTACAAATAAGTAACAAATAAAGTAACAAAGTAAAATCACAAATGAAGTTTAAAACTCTTGGACTCAAATGGAAACTTTTAAATGGTCCCAAAGGTAAGTCCCAATCGATGTCCTTCCCAAGCTTTCCACAGAAGCAAAGTATACGATAATGGGCGATAATGGTCTTCTGGCTCCTCCCAACTTTGTTCTGAATAGCATCTAAGTGGAAGACAGAAGCGTCCGCTTAAAATTGGTGTGTAAAATTTAACCAACAAACAAATATCATTACTTACACATGGGTACCGAAAGATCAGTGCCGCGCCCGACTCTCCTCAACACAGGGGTCCCGTTGTGTATTGGATCTAGCACAGACTCCTCTCACAGCCTCAGCAGCTAACTGCAAGGAACAGCCCAGGGAGATATTTGAAAAAGGCGCCAAAAAGATACACCTGTGATAGGTGAACAAATATCTGCAAGAAAGCTGCAAGAAAGCTTTTAAGTCACAATCTAAAATTCAAATAGTGACCAGTGTCCAATATAAAGTGTATAGTTCAACTGAGCAACACGTTTCAATTTCTTTTTCAAGCTCAGTTTGTGAGTCTCAGATGCCGGCTTTTTATACCCTCAGGAAGTTCTCAAGTTCTTAAAGGGATAGCCGTTCCATTTACTATTCCATCTTAAAAGTGCACAATTTCTTATTCCTGCATCTGCAATTTTCCTTAATACCTCTCTATACTTATATGTCAGTTTATATTCACATCTAAAATCCCCTAAAATGTAAATTTACAAAAAGGAGCACATTACAAGAAACCCTATTTAAATTTGAAACAATCGAAAAAGTAGATATACAAAACATCTATATATCATATAAATACTAAAATAAACAATATCTAAAAATAATTAATTGATACAAATATTTCTAAAAATATTTAAAATATCACATTTAAAATATCTCATTTGAAATCTTTTTATTTCATGCTCATATTCACCTTTCAAATTTATAAAAATGAATAGAAACTACCTTCCCCAAAAAATGAATAGAAACTACCTTCCCCAGAGTGTGAAAATACAAAATATTTTTTCCTCAATTCCTAAATATATTAAAATTAAAAATAATTAAAAATAATAATAGTTAATAGTTAATGCACATAAATCATCCATTCAAAATTCCAAATTTCAATAAAACTATAAGAGTAAATCTAGAAAACATTAGAAAACTAAAAATACTCAAAATACTACTATCCTAATTCCATTCATTAAAAAACTATATATTTTCATAAAAATTATTTCATAAAAACACCTAGATCAAAATCTAAGTTCAATCCATCTGGGTGTAAAGTTTTTAAGTCGAAAATCCATTTGGCCTCTAGTTTTAAAAGCTCATCCCTTACATTACCCCCTCTCCAATTTGGCCTTACTTTATCTATAATAGTATATTTGAAGTGACTTAAATTTCCTCCTTTACATGTTTTAAAATGTTTGGGGACTGGTAAATCCTGATTCCTTATATTATTCATATTTTCAATTGAATTTAAATGCTCTCTTATTCTGTCTTTTGCAGTCCTTTCGGACTCACCAATGTATTGGGCCCCACACGAACATTCTATCAAATAAATAATGTTGGTATCTGTACATCTAAAAACCCCATTAATTTTATACTCTTTTTTTGTTCTTGTGGAAATGAAACTTTTTCTTTTATTAGCATGTTGACAAGATTTACATTTTAAACACGGATAAAATCCATTGAGGCTATTCCCTCTTAAATCTAAATCTGTCTTTAAGGCAGTAGTTTTCTTCCTCTTCATATCTGTGGGGGCTAAAATATTCTTCAAATTTTTTTTTTTCTTATATACAAATTGTGTTTTTTTTGGTAAAACAGAACCTAGAACTTCATCTTCTAGTAAGATCGGCCAGTGCCTATGTAGGATTTTCTCAATATTGTGAACTTCACTATTGTATTTAGTGATAAATGGAATAAAAACACCCTTATTTTCTAAAACCATATCTCTCTTTTTGGGTTTCACAGTTAGTAGATTATCTCTACTTGTTTTCAGCCTCTTCCTGACAGTTTTTCCTTATTCTTTTAAATTGATTCCTTGGAATATTTGTTTTCCATGTATTATGATGACAACTAGTAGCGTGGATATAGCTGTTGGCATCCACTTCTTTAAAATTAGGTTTACTAATAAAATTGCCCTCTTTTACCTTAATTTCCAAATCTAAGAATATAATTTTTTCTCTGCTTATTTCATATGTAAACTTTAGGTTTTTCTCATTATTGTTCATCCTTGAGAAAAACCATTCTAAATCTTCAACTGACCCTCGCCAAACAATTATAATATCATCTATATAGCGTTTAAAGAGGACCAGATTTGCCCCCAGATCTGTAGAATCTAAAAAGATCTGTTGCCATAAACCCATAAATAGGTGTGCATAACTGGGGGCAAATCTGGTCCCCATCACCGTTCCACATTTTTGCAAGTAAAATTTTCTTTCATAATAAAATAATTATGATTAAGAATAAAATTTATCCCATCTAAAATAAACTGTTTCTGTTCTACTTCAAGTTTAGGATCTAGGTCTAAATAGAACTTCACTGCCTCTAGACCGTCCTCATGCCTAATACTAGTGTATAAGGCAGAGACGTCACAAGTGGCTAAGAGCATATCATCCTCCCAAGTTAGATCTTTAAAAATTCTCAGGACATCTGTAGAGTCTTTAAGAAAACTAGGTAGATTCCTTACATAACTTTGTAAATAAAAATCTATGTATTCAGACAAATTGGAAGTGATAGAGTCAATGCCTGATATGATAGGCCTCCCTGGTGGATCTAATATTGACTTGTGTATTTTCGGTAAACAATATAGTAGGGGGATGCGTGGAGTGTTTTGTATTAGATAATCAGCTTCTTCTTCATTTAGAATATTATTATCTTTAGCCCTATCAATTAGTTTTCTTATATCAGATTTAAACTTCTCTGTAGGATCCTTTAGTAATATTTCATATGTATCACTATCCTGGAGTAGCTTATTACCCATATTTACATAATTTACCTTATCCATTAAAACAATTCCACCGCCCTTGTCCGCAGGTTTCACCACTATTTCATTATTGTTTTCCAATTCCTTAATTTCAACTAATTGTTTTTTAGATAAATTCCATTTGATTTTACCTGATTTATTTGCATTAATATTCTGAATATCTCTAGTAACTAGCTTTTCAAATGTTTCTAAATGGCATCCTTTAATATGTTTAGGATAAAAATTCGACTTCCTTTTTAAATTTGTGTGAATGTATCTATCCTCTTCTGGTTTTGTGGTTGGTGGTCTTTCAAAAGGACTTCTTAAAAACCATTTTTTTACAGTAAGATTTTTAATATATTTATGTGCATCAATAAAAACTTCAAATTTATTCAATCTTTTGGAAGGTGCAAAGGATAAGCCTTTATCTAAAACCTCTACCTGCTTCTTTGTCAATTCAATCTTACTGAGGTTGTAGATTCCACTTTTTTTGTTATTATTCATTCCTTCTTTACTTTCCTTATATTTGTTTGTTAAAACCTTTGGTTTTTCACTCGTCTGTAAACCTCTTCCTCTATTCCCCCTTCTTCTGAGGCCCTTCTTTTTCTTTGGTTGCTTTCCCCCCTGTGTGGTGTATGACCTCTTTGCTGACTGCCTTCACCTAAAAAATGAGTATTAGAAGCATTTTCTCTATTCTGTTCCTGTCCCTGCTTTTTGTGGGTAGCACATGTCGGGGGCAACATCAGATTCTCATGTCGGGGGCAACATCAGATTCTCTGTCGCGAGTCAGAAGATGTGTTTACACGTTTGAGTAGGGGTGTGCAGCTGCTGTCACTGTTGATAGGTCTGATGGTTGGGGCAATCAGCCTATCATCGGTGTACACGTCAGACGCCATACAATTAGGGAGGTTTGTTTACCTTACACGATCCGTGTGGCGGTTTTTTGTCAAATACTATAATGTGGAAATTAGGAGAATATTGTGGAATAATGTGAAGAGGATCCACAGCGAAACATAGATGATTAAGTAGAGAAATTAGGTATTGAGCACATAAAATCATAAACTTATCAGCTGTGTATTACGCTAAACACAGCAGACGGACAGGTATGAACATTTTATTTTTCAATAGAATGTGGCTATCACTAGATTAAATGAGGCATAGATCTATGGTTATGTACATTATACATGGTGTGTATCTATAAAATATATTTATCTATTGTATTATTGTCTGTAATTGGGGTACATTCCAAAAACATTTTGCCATCTTATTTATCTCTCCCATTGGGGTATAATACTGATATTAGTTTATTATGTTTAATGTTGTTGCCTATTAGGGTATGTGATGAGAAGTGTGCAGGTGTATCAACTAACGAGCAATTAAACAAAGGGCTTTTGTGATTGGTCTTTTTGGTTTTATGGGTGGGGGATGTACAGGTAGCTCAGGTCTTTATAAGATGTTTATTTAGAACATAATACATGCCTGATGAAACGGTTGAAACCGAGAAAAGCGTTGCATGTTACTTACTTATAGTGCATGAGTGTCAGGCAGACAAATTTTCTAAAGAGCAAAGAGAGTAATTTAGTAAAACCACAGCTGCTGAGATTAGAATTGAGTTTTGTAGCTTAGGAGTAACTGATAAACACAAGTGCTACTTGTAAGCGAAGTGTGTCCCACAATAACTACTAAGCAATTTGATATATGGTTAGTTTGAATTAACAAACCCTGATTCTGCCACATGTGAATAAACACTGAATTTGCAGCAAGGTCGTTAACTCAGAAACCAGAGTGCAGCAGAAAAAATAAAATAACTGCAAATATGGAAAAGAGGAAAAAATCATAAGATGCTAATGAGGATAATAATGCCTGAAAGTGTTATGAGGAATCACATGGATAATATGCAATAGATATAACTGGATAGGTAAACTGAATCAATTTTAGGAACCAAACATTCAGGTTGTTAATTTAAATGAGAGTATCCGTTTTAAAGTCACTTAGAGTCTGGTTATAATTATCACAGTGAGTGAAGATACCTGTAGAGAAGTGGTTGTCTATAATATTAGATGCAGAGGTTCTTGCAGTCCGGTTTGCGGTATTCCGTGATATAGAGAGCTGATGTGTACCGGTCGGTCCGTGTAGTTAGCGTGTGACGTCACCGCGAATGAATCCAATAGATCCGGCCGGAATGATGTTAACTGTAGCAGCTCCTAGCAAGTTAGCAAAATACGTACACAGACTTGGATGGATTGCAGAGTAAGCTTAGAAATGTGTAACAGCTTCAATACCAAGCAATGAACTAAAGGGCTGATGGTCTTTTATAGGGAACAGGAAGTGAATGTAAAGTTGTCTTAAAGGTACAGTGGTTAGATAACACTAAGGAAAAGAGAGTCCTGCACACAATCCTGACAGAATCCCCCCTTCAAGGAGCAACTCCGGGGCTCAAGGACTGGGACGGTCAGGGTTCCTTCGATGGAACAGGTTAACCAATCTAGGAGCGGAGATGTTACCTGCAGGCTCCCAAGAATCATCATCTGGTGTATAACCCTTCCAACGTATCAGATATTGGAGATTACCACGATGAAGTCTTGAGTCAAGGATGGAATGCACTTCATACTCCGTGTTAGGATCCACTACTACATCTGGGATGAAATCAGCGGAGGCAGAGTTCCTGAGGGCTCTATAGGGTTTCAATAGAGAGACATGGAAGGTAGGATGTACTTTCATAGACTCAGGTAATTTAAGACGAACAGCATTAGGATTGATGATGTGTATCACAGGATAAGGTCCGATGAATAGTGGAGTAAATTTTCGACAGGGAGTGTTCAATTTTAGGTTTCTAGTTGACAACCAGACTAAGTCACCAATTGAGTAAGGTGGAGAAGGCAATCTTTTCTTATCGTAGTAATATTTCTGAGATCTTTTTGCATCCTCTATTGCTGCTTTAACAGTTGCGAAATTGGAGGCAATAAGATTTGAGAGATCAGAGATGTTAGGGGAATTACTTCGGTTGTCTGGAAGTATCTGAAATCTGGGATGAAAACCGTAGTTCACGTAGAATGGAGTTTGTTTGGTGCTAGAGTGAATAGTGTTATTAAAGCAGAACTCTGCGTAAGGAAGATGATCTGACCAATGAAGTGGTTGTGAAGAGCAATAAGTTCTAAGGAATTGCTCAAGCCATTGGTTTGACCTTTCTGTCTGGCCGTTAGTCTGAGGATGATAAGCAGTGCTGAGGCGTTTGTCGATGGAGAAGGCCTTGCAGAATTCACTCCAAAGTTTACTAGTGAATTGGGAACCTCTGTCAGTAAGCATGGTGTTTGGGAGACCATGATGTTTAAAGACGTGAGAAATGAGTAGTTGAATGGTTTCAGAGGCAGAAGGGAGTTTATGGTAAGGAATGAAATGTGACATCTTGCTAAAAAGATCAACTACAACAAGAATGGTTGTATTGTTTTTTGAATTTGGGAGATCTACGATAAAATCTAGAGCTATCTCAAGCCAAGGTCTACTGGGAGTAGGTAGCGGAGTCAAAAGTCCATAAGGTGGATGTTTATCCTTTTTGGAAATAGTACAATCTGCACAGGTGAGAACATAGTCTTTAACATCCTGACTGATTCTTGGCCACCAATAAGAACGCGTGACAAGTTCCTGTGTTTTCTTGACACCTGGGTGTCCTGCGAATAAAGAATCATGTGAGGATTGAAGTACAATCTGTCTGAGAGTAGGGGGAATGTACAATTTGTCCCGAAAGTAGAAGAAGCCGTCAGGTTTTTTCTGTAACTGGGAGATTGGTTTTGATGTATCCATTGTTTGTTCACGGGAGAGATGAGAATTAGTATCAATAATGAAAGATACAAAGTTCTCGAGAGGAATAACAGTGTTTCTGGGAGTCTCAGATCGGATGTGCATTGGTAATCTTGATAGAGCATCAGCCTTATGGTTTTTGTTTGCTGGTCGGTAGACGATCTGGTAGTTAAACCTAGAGAAGAAAAGGTTCCAGCGTACCTGTCTTGCTGAGAGTGTTCTGGTGGTTTTCAGGTATTGTAGGTTCCTATGATCCGTGTATATGACGGTGGGAATTGAGGTGCCTTCCAGTAAGTGGCGCCAATGTTCCAACGACATTTTAATGGCGAGAAGCTCCTTATCTCCAATAGGGTAGTTTTGTTCCGAACTGGATAGACTGCGAGAAAAGAAGGCTACAGGGTGTAGAGGTTGATTGATGCCTGTTCTTTGGGAGAGAACTGCTCCTACGGCTACGTCCGAAGCATCCACCTCTAATACATAAGGCAAGTCAGGATTAGGAAACCTCAAAATCGGTGCAGTTGTAAACCGATGTTTAAGCATATCAAAAACCTTTTGTTTGTCATCATTCCATATAAAGGGTGTGTTATTTTTTGTTAATGAAGTTAAAGGTTTTGATATGTTTGAGTAGTTCTTTATAAATTTACGGTAAAAATTCGCAAACCCGAGGAACCTTTGCACATCTTTTTTGTTTTTGGGAGGAGGCCAATCAAGAATGGCCTGAATCTTAGATTCCTCCATGTGGATTCCAGTGGATGTTATTACATAACCTAAGAAGTTTATGCTTTGTGTATTAAAGATGCATTTCTCAGGTTTAGCATAGAGGGAGTTACTTCTCAATCTAGATAGTACCTGTCTCACGTGTAGAATGTGTTCAGGCAAAGTTTTTGAATAGATCAAGATGTCATCCAGATAAATGACAAGGAAAACATCTAGAAAGTCTCTGAAAAGATCATTGATTAAATGCTGAAACGTGGCAGGGGCATTACATAGCCCGAATGGCATCACGGTATATTCGTACAAGCCGTAGCGTGTACGAAAAGCCGTGAGCCACTCATCTCCACTTCTTATACGAATTAGGTTATAAGCTCCCCTCAGATCTAATTTGGTGAAATATTTAGCCCCTTCTAATCTTTCAATCAGTTCGGGGATTAGAGGTAGGGGGTATCGATTTTTTACAGTTACTTTATTTAGCTGTCTGTAGTCTACTATAGGACGTAGAGAACCGTCTTTGTTTTTAACAAAAAATATGCCAGCTCCTGCTGGTGAGGTGGAGGGGCGAATAAATCCTTTTCTTAAGTTTTCCTCAAGATAAACTTTTAAATGAGTAAGTTCGGGATTGGATAATGGGAATATATGCCCATAAGGTATCTCAGCTCCTGGTACTAACTCAATAGGGCAGTCGTATTTCCTGTGGGGAGGTAGATTCTCTGATTCACTTTTGCTGAATACATCAGCAAAATCTCTATACTGTTCAGGTAGTTGTATATCAGACTGTATAGCAGAAGCGAGCATGATGTTCATTGGAAAACATGTAGTATTGCAATAGTTGGACTCAAAAGTGAGAGCCATGTTTGACCAATTAATATGTGGATTATGTAGAGATAACCAATTTAAGCCCAAAATGACTGGAGATACAGGTGAGGCTATGACATCGAATGATAAGTACTCCCTATGATGTTCAGGGGTTACCATTAACAGTGGGATTGTTTGATATTCTACTAAACCTGAAGATATGGGCCTCCCATCTATACCCCTTAATAATACAGGACATTTTTTGTGCACAAGTGGAATTTTATTGACAAGTGTAAAGTCCTTATCTATGTAGGAAGCTGTAGCTCCCGAATCAATTATTGCGGGTACGTTGAGGCGATGATGATCCCACTGAAAAGAAATTGAGAGTTTACAGTAGAATGTTTTTTTATCATAAATGCTGCAACACACAGTAGAGTTACTTGACTCACCCTTAATTTTCAGCAGGACTGGACAATCTTTAACAGAATGTTCATTTGAGGCACAATAGAGACACAGGTTATTCTCTCTTCGTCTGATTTTTTCTTGGGGGCTTAGAGGGCCTTTGATGAATCCAATCTCCATGGGTTCAATGTTTGATTTGTTAGAGGAAGTTGTTGGATTACAACTAGTACTTTTCTTAGTATAAGTTTCAGGGTATGCTCTTTCATGTTGTCTTTCCCTTAACCTTCTATCAATAGTAATACTAAGTTTAATTAACTCCTCTAAAGTGGGAGGAATCTCCCTTCCGGGACAACTCATCCTTAACGGCGTCTGAAAGACCCAGACGGAACTGATTCCTCAAAGATAAATTGTTCCACTCGGAATCTTTCGCCCACCTCTTGAAATCTGTAATGTAGTCTTCGACTACCCTTTTCTTTTGTTTCAAAGCCCTGAGTGCGGTCTCTGCAGTTTGTTGTTTGAAGGGGTCTTCATAGAGTTGACCCATAGCTAGGAGGAACTGATCCAATGAGTTGAGTATAGCTTCATTAGTCTCAAAAAAACTATTAGCCCAGCTACGTGGTTCCCCTCTAAGGAAAGAAATGATAGTTAAAACTCTAGTCCTATCGTTAGGATAAGACTGAGGTTTTAATGTAAAGAGCAGGAGACATGCGTTCTTAAAATCTCTATAGTGTGCCCTGTCTCCATAGAATTTTTCTGGCAGGCTAACCTGTGGCTCAGGTGAATGTATTTTAGTTTCAAGATAATCTTTAATATAGGCTTTAAGAGCAACATTCTCGGCCTTCAAGGTATTAAGGCCATCAGCTAATAATTCTACTTTTTGATTTAAAGTTTGAATTTGTGTAGTCATCTCAGCTGGGTCCATATTTTGTAAGGCTTGGTATTCTGTCAGGCAGACAAATTTTCTAAAGAGCAAAGAGAGTAATTTAGTAAAACCACAGCTGCTGAGATTAGAATTGAGTTTTGTAGCTTAGGAGTAACTGATAAACACAAGTGCTACTTGTAAGCGAAGTGTGTCCCACAATAACTACTAAGCAATTTGATATATGGTTAGTTTGAATTAACAAACCCTGATTCTGCCACATGTGAATAAACACTGAATTTGCAGCAAGGTCGTTAACTCAGAAACCAGAGTGCAGCAGAAAAAATAAAATAACTGCAAATATGGAAAAGAGGAAAAAATCATAAGATGCTAATGAGGATAATAATGCCTGAAAGTGTTATGAGGAATCACATGGATAATATGCAATAGATATAACTGGATAGGTAAACTGAATCAATTTTAGGAACCAAACATTCAGGTTGTTAATTTAAATGAGAGTATCCGTTTTAAAGTCACTTAGAGTCTGGTTATAATTATCACAGTGAGTGAAGATACCTGTAGAGAAGTGGTTGTCTATAATATTAGATACAGAGGTTCTTGCAGTCCGGTTTGCGGTATTCCGTGATATAGAGAGCTGATGTGTACCGGTCGGTCCGTGTAGTTAGCGTGTGACGTCACCGCGAATGAATCCAATAGATCCGGCCGGAATGATGTTAACTGTAGCAGCTCCTAGCAAGTTAGCAAAATACGTACACAGACTTGGATGGATTGCAGAGTAAGCTTAGAAATGTGTAACAGCTTCAGTACCAAGCAATGAACTAAAGGGCTGATGGTCTTTTATAGGGAACAGGAAGTGAATGTAAAGTTGTCTTAAAGGTACAGTGGTTAGATAACACTAAGGAAAAGAGAGTCCTGCACACAATCCTGACAATGAGGGATATATGTATTTTTAATTGCTTTTATCATTATTAAATACATTTTTAACCATATATCCTCATTGCTGCTGATTATTACACCTTCTGAGCTACCTGTTGATCCTGAATGCTGCGGAGTTTCCTGCTGCACATCCTATACAGACAGCTGGTTTGCTGAGAAAGCCAGCCCGCTTCTATTGGTACAATTGAGTGCCGCCACAGAATGTGAGTACCCTGCACAGATTGCAAACCTATTTTTGAAACCTTACAGATTCACACAGTGGTGTGCCTTTGTTTGCACCTAGCTCCTGTTCCCTACACTGCTGGACCCAGCATACACAGTCTGCTAAGACATACAGATTCCTACCTTAGGAAGTGCCGGTACAGCTAGCTGGTTTGCTGTGAATACCAGCCTGCTCCTATAGGCACATTGGAGTGCCTATCCATATTGTGAGTACCCTGCACTTGCTCTATACCCTGCACTTGCTCTACATTTGATGTTAGCTTTTACAGATTCACACATACGGCGCCTCTTTCCTTGTGTTTGACTTTTGGTCTATCTATATGTAATCAATTCTAGAGTACATGGCCCAGGGATGTGAAAAAAATTAATAATTGCGTTGGGTAGGGTGCTGCACTTTCCATGCATCTACCAGACCTAAATTACCAAGACAACTATATACCGAATTTGGAGGTTGCATTGCTGCACATGTATTAAGGGTAAAGGAGTCTAGTATAGGGTCCATGGTAACATTAAGGTCCTCCCCTAGAATTAGTGTTCCTTTCCGTTTTTTCCAGGATCAGAGAGAGTAATTTTTTAAAGAAGGAAGATCTATTTGAATTAGGGGAATTAACATTCACCAAGGTTATGGGTCTATTGAATAGTAAACTATACTTACGACTATGAGAATTCTGCCTTCAGCATCTGAGGTGGTGGAGAGCAGCTGAAATGGGAGATTGCGGTGAATGAAGATTTCCACCCCGTTCTTTTTAGTGGACTTGGAGTTAAAGTAATCTGTTGGAAACTCCTTAAAGGAAAATTTAGGTTCAGCAGATTTTAGAAAATGGGTTTCTTGTACAAAAATGACAGAATCTTTATGTTTTGGAAACCATTTCAGAGCAATGGATATCCTTAGAGACCTTTAGAGTTTTAGGAAATTATATGTGAGGTTCTATGTGTAATTGCGTGAGTATGAGAGTATTGCGTGTTTGAACATGTGTGAAGTCTCACCCTGATGTTGATCAGAAGTTGCAGAATGGAGCCTCCCTACTCAAATGGAGCCTCCCTACTCCCGGAGCCCAAAAAAGGAAATGCAAGGTTGGTGTTTCTGAGGTAGCATGGTGTATACAGTACTTCAGAGTATAACAGATTGCTAGGATGAACTGAGAAAACAAACAAACGTGAACAAACAAAAACAATACCACAACAGGGGTTTTTTTTTAAACTGAGCCCTATCAGGGTTATAAAATATGAGAGTGAGTGTGTGTGTGTGTGTGGGGGGGGGGGGGTGTAGCGACTTAAACTACTGTAACTCCTTGGAGTATGTGACAGAGGATCTGGAAAAGATCAATTATATGGTTTTACCTTGGGGTATAGGGTTGGAGTAATAAATGGGGTTCTATGTAAAGTCGTTGTTTTGTGTTATAGATAGAGTTTAGTGAGTACCAAATTACTGGGGGCTAAAAATATAAGCTGGATTCCAGCTACTGAAGGGGTAAGAGGAAGTCACTGGTTTTGGGACCAAGTTCAATGGGTGCACACTCTGGTGCATTAAGATAGAGTAGTGCCAACAGGGGTGGTAGTGACTTCAAGGAGGGTTCCTGGCTTGGGAATATGTGGTTCTCGGCACTGAGGAGGATGTTCTTCTTTTCCTGGATACTGTTGTCCAATGTTGAAGTTGAATTTTGGAACAACTGATGTTTTGTGGCAGAGATTCTGAGGTTTCTTCCTCAATCTGCAGTGGAGTCGGTCTCAGGATATTCAATTGAGAGCAGAATCTTTCGAGATCTTCAATATCTCTGTTAATTGCCTCTTTATTGTCTTTTAAGACTTTTAGTGAGAAGGGGAATCCCCACAGTCAAGGTTTTTTCCCTGTTGTGTTTGCCATGTGCTGCAGGCAGCCATTTTACTCACCTCTCTTCCTGACTATGGTGCATTGTGGGGGATGCTGCTCATTTCCTGCACTTCCTTTTATGGCCAGACTGGTGTGCATCATCCATGTAAGACGGGATGCAGTCTCAGAATTGTGATGTCATCACTTATTATTTAAAGGGCCTCTGTTCAGTATGCTTTGCCTTTGCGTTGTCTCAGACTGTTAGAGTTCCTGTGTATTACCTGGCTGCCTGATGTCCTTCCTGGTTCCTGTTCCCTGGCTTGTTCCTGACTCTGCTGTTTTTCTTGTTCCTGATTCCGGCTCGTCTGACTATTCGCTTTGGCTCCTGACTCGGCTCCTCTGACTACTAGCTCTGGTTTTGATTCCTGGCTTGTTATTTGACTTGTGGACTTTTTATTATTTTTTGCTATTAATAAAGGTGTGATTATTTTTGCACTTCTCGTCTCAGTCTGATTCCTGGCACCCTGACATTACGCAAAGGCCATGAATCCTGATGGTGCTAATAATCCACCTTTACCTGCCATAATTTCCAGGATGGATGTACAGGATCACCGCTTGGATCAATTTGAACTAGCCCTGCAAACCCTGCTGACTCGCACTGCACATTTGGACCAAAGTGTCCCGCAAGTTATAGCTGCTCCTGTTTCCGCTGCTGCACCTATGCCTACCAGGAGCATGTCCGGTTCTGCACCTCTACCTCAGCGATATGTAGGCGATCCTATTCAGTGCAGAGGGTTTTTGAACCAGGTGGGCATTTACTTTGAGATGTTACCTCAGGCGTTTCCCTCTGACAGAGCTAAGGCGGGATTTCTCATCTCGTTACTCTCTGACACAGCTCTTGCCTGGGAAAATCCCTTGTGGGAGACTAATAAAACTGTGATTTCAAATTACCCTGAATTTGTGGCCTCCTTTCGAAGGGTATTAGATGTTCCGGCTCGCTCCTCCTCTGCTGCTAAACGACTCATGTCCATTCAGCAAGGTACAAGATCTGTTGCTCAGTATGCTATTGAGTTCCGTACGCTTGCTGCAGAGGTAGGTTGGAACAATGAAGCCCTTGTTGCCGCCTTCTTTCATGGGCTCTCTGATGCGATTAAAGACGAAGTTGCTGCCAGAGATTTACCTGAGGATCCTCCTGGTCCTGAGTCACCAGGTACTGCTGAGCCGATGCAGCTGGGATTCAAACGCCTCTCCGCGGCGGAGAGTGCCTTTAGGAGGAGGGAGGGGCTCTGCCTCTATTGTGGGTTACAGGGCCACCTTTTGAAGTCTTGTCCTACACGGCCGGGAAACGCTCACACCTAAGGTCCTGTCGGGGGCAGAACTTGGGTGGTTTATCCTTGTCCCCGGAACCGCTTAAGGAGAAACCTTTGGTCACGGTTGTCCTTTCCTGGGTGGACTCCTCCATAGTCACCCAGGCTCTTGTTGACTCTGGTGCTGCGGGCTATTTCATTGACAGTGCTTTTGTATCAAAGCACTCCATTCCTGTTTTGCCTCGGTCCGTTCCACTTGCTATTGAGGCCATTGATGGCAGGCCCCTTCAGCCCGAACTCGTTATTCACAAAACTGCTCCATTTTGAAACCCCCTCCAGTTCCAGGTGATAAACTCTCCACACTTTCTGGTTGTTCTGGGTTATCCCTGGCTCCAAAAGCACAATCCCAGTCTCGACTGGCGCAGCTCCAAAATTTTGTTGTGGTCCCCGCAATGTATTTCCACTTGTCTTCGGAAACCAGTTAAAGTCTTGTGCACTTCTTCGGTTTCTCAATTGCCAGAGGAGTGCCGAGAGTTCCTAGACGTGTTTGACAAGGTGCGTGCCGGTCCAATTTTGCCATAGACCTGCAACCCGGAGCCATTCCTCCTCGGGGCCGGGTGTACCGTCTTACCATTAAGAATGCTTACCCTATTCCGCTTATTACGGAACTCTTTGACCGCCTCAAGGGAGCTACGGTCTTTACTAAACTTGATTTGAGAGGAGCGTACAATCTCGTTAGGATTAAGGAGGGCCACGAATGGAAAACAGTATTTAACACCAGGAGCGGGCATTATGAGTATCTTGTAATGCCCTTTGGCCTATGTAATGCTCCTGCTGTTTTTCAGGAATTTATTAATGATGTCCTACGAGATATGTTGCAACAGTGTGTTGTGGTGTACTTAGACAACATCCTCATACACTCACCCACACTTGAGGCTCATCATTCTGATGTTACACGGGTTCTTCAGAGACTACGCAAAAACGGCCTGTTTTGTAAACTCGAGAAATGTGAGTTCCATCAGACTCAAGTAACCTTCCTAGGTTATGTTATCTGCGTTGCAGGGTTCTCCATGGATCCTGACAAGTTATCTGCAGTTCTGCAGTGGCCTCGCCCAGTTGGTCTTTGGTCTATTCAACGTTTTTTGGGGTTCCCCAATTACTATAGAAAGTTTATTAAAAACTTTTCTTCCTTGGTCAAACCTATCACAGACATGACCCGTAAAGAGAATGATCCACTCCATTGGTCACCTACTGCCATTAAGGCCTTTGATAGTCTTAAGACTGCCTTTGCTGCCGGTCCAGTTCTGGCTCATCCTAACCCTGTCCTGTCTTTCGTTCTTGAGGTCGATGCACCTGACGGTTCCTTGCATCCGTGTGGTTTCTTCTCTAAGAAATTGTCTCCAGCGGAGTGCAATTATGAAATTGGCGACAGGGAATTACTGGCCATAATATTGGCACTCAAGGAATGGAGGCATCTTCTCGAGGGTACTAGCGTGCCAGTGCTCATTCTTACTGACCACAAGAATTTAACTTATCTATCTGAAGCAAAACGTTTGTCACCCCGACAGGCCAGATGGGCGCTATTTTTTTCTCGGTTTAATTATGTGGTCTCCTACCTGCCTGGTAGTAAGAATGTAAGGGCTGATGCCCTCTCTCGACAATTTTCGCCTCTGTCCAAGGAGGAGTCTGTACCTACTCCTGTTATACCTCCTGATCATATTTTGGCTACCATACGTACTAATTTGACTTCTCCCTTGAAGGAGGAGATCCTGGCTGCACAAATCAATGCACCTCCTGAGAAACCTAGTGGTAAGTGTTTTGTTCCTGAGAAGCTTCAAACTAAACTTTTGCACACTTACCACTATCCTAAAGCCGCAGGTCACCCAGGCAAGAACCAAATGATTTGGTCTGTCATTCGACAATTCTGGTGGCCAGGTCTTCGTTCTGATGTTGCTGCGTATGTTGCCTCCTGCTCAGTTTGTGCACAGAATAAGACTCCTCAACGTCTTCCTGTGGGTCTTCTTCAACCTATTGCTAATGGTGAGCATCCTTGGACACATCTTTCCATGGACTTCATTGTCGAGCTCCCTGTTTCCAATGGCAATACTGTTATCCTTATGGTGGTTGACCGTTTTTCTAAAATGTCACATTGCATTCCCTTGATGAAGCTGCCTACCGCTCAGGAGCTTGCTTCAATTTTTGCCCGGGAGGTCTTCCATTTACATGGGTTACCCAAGGAGATAGTGTCGGACCGGGGTAGCCAGTTTGTCTCCAGATTTTGACGTTCCTTTTGTGCTCAAATGGGGATCCAGCTTTCCTTCTCCTCGGCATATCACCCTCAATCCAATGGGGCTGCGGAACGGTCTAATCAAGCTCTGGAACAGTTCCTCCGTTGCTATGTCTCAGATCACCACAATAATTGGTCTGAACTGTTACCTTGGGCAGAGTTTGCTTGTAATAGTGCTATTAATGCTTCCTCCAAGTTATACCCGTTCATGGCGAATTATGGGTTTCAACCATCCTTGTTGCCCGATTCATTCATGTCTCAGGGTATTCCGGCTTTGGAGGAGCATCTCCGGGAACTCCGTTCCACGTGGGTGCAGATTCAGGATTGCCTTCATCGTTCTATGCAGTGCCAAAAGTTCCAGGCTGATCGTAGGCGTCTGCCCGCACCTTCCTACCAGGTTGGTGAGAGAGTTTGGCTGTCCTCCCGCAACTTGAACCTTCGTGTGCCTTCCAATAAATTGGCTCCCCGTTATGTTGGTCCTTTTCGAATACTCCGATGGGTTAATCCTGTGGCCTACGCTCTTGACCTTCCTCCTGCTATGCGCATCTCCAATGTTTTTAATGTCTCCCTCTTAAAACCATTGGTTTGTAATCGGTTTACCACAGTGTTGCCTCGTCCCTGTCCAATCTTTTTTGACAACCATGAGGAGTATGAGGTCCGCAGCATTATTGACTCTCGTATGTCCAGGGGCCGTGTACAGTATTTGGTTCACTGGAGAGGCTACGGTCCGGAGGAGTGTTCTTGGGTTCCCTCCTCTATGATTTTTTGTCTGAACCTGTACCTATTAAAAATATTTTGGACTACAACCTTTGAGGAGTCATCCTATCTCTACATTTTTGCACTATTATGTTGGAGTGTGGCAGTCACTTTAAAGGATTACACTCACCTCTTTGAGGATTTATGCTGTATGCTGGACTCTATTCAAATTTTCCCTCCTCTGATGATCATGCTCCCGCCCTCCTACGTGCCTTCCATGCCCGTTTCCCCAATAAGCCTTTTGTCCTCCCGCGGGGGAGGGGTCGTTGAGGGGAGGGTACTGTCAGGGTTTTTTTCCCTGTTGTGTTTGCCATGTGCTGCTGGCAGCCATTTTACTCACCTCACTTCCTGACTAGGGTGCATTGTGGGGGATGATGCTCAATTCCTGCACTTCCTTTTATGGCCAGACTGGTGTGCATCATCCATGTGAGACAGGATGCAGTCTCAGAATTGTGATGTCATCACTTATTATTTAAAGGGCCTCTGTTCAGTATGCTTTGCCTTTGCGTTGTCTCAGACTTGTTTGTTAGAGTTCATGTGTATTACCTGGCTGCCTGACGTCCTTCCTGGTTCCTGATCCCTGGCTTGTTCCTGACTCTGCTGTTTTCCTTGTTCCTGATTCCGGCTCGTCTGACTATTCGCTTTGGCTCCTGACTCGGCTCGTCTGACTACCAGCTCTGGTTTTGATTCCTGGCTTGTTATTTGACTTGTGGACTTCTTCTTTTTTTATATTAATAAAGGTGTGATTATTTTTGCACTTCTCGTCTCTGATTCCTAGCACCCTGACACCCACCTGTATGGAACATTTAGCTTTCTCAGGTGTGATGTGAGAAATACCACTTCTCTATGTTTTGCTAAGGTGATTGGGCTAGGGTCAGCATAAATTTGTAGAGGAGATCTATCTGTATAGGTGACTTTTTCCTTGCAGCTGTTGTTCAAATTTGTTCTTTTTCCATGAAATAGTGGCATTTCAATACTATGTCTCTAGGTGGAGCCGAATCTGTGGGTTTAGGCCTCAGGGTTCTATGTACCCTGTCCAACATTATTGTAGATCCATCTTTTTTTTCTAAGAGATAGCCTAATAGGTTTTGAACGTATTGGGGAAGCTTAACAGGAGTAATTGTTTCAGGGATACCACGTATCTGTAGGTTCTGGCGATGGACTCTATTGTCCAAATCCTCCACTTGGGCCTGTAACTGCATAATTTCAGTGTTTTGGAGTTGTATTTGCATAGCTGTTAGATTTGTTGATTCAGAGATCTCTTCAGCATGTTCTTCCATTTGTAGTACCCTGTTGCCCAGGTCTGTAATGTCTTTTTTGACGCCTGCTAACCCCTCGTTAATTAGTAAGCTTACTTGTGACTTGTGACATGAAGGAAGTGACATCTTCTTTTGAGGGTAACGATTTCAAATCTGCCCTAGTTAATGGATGATCCTCATCCTGGTATGTAGAATCTGTTTCTTCGCACTCTTCATCCACTTCAGAGTGTGGGGAGGCTGTAGAGGTTGGATCTAGGGCTTTAAAGTATGTGCTCATTCGTGAGCTGGAAGTGGTTATGGTTTACGATTTTGTCTGATTTTGTCTGCCTTCTGGTCGCCATTCTCAGCTTGATATAAATTGTTTAGTTCCCTCTTAGCTGCTTTGAATCAATCTGTAGATTGGGGATTTGTGTTTTCATTTTCAAGCTGCAACTTAGTACATTTTTAAACAGTGTTTATTGTGCTATTATGTCTCTGTAATAAATATGGTGCCGTTTTTAGATTTAGTTCTTTAAGGCCTTACTTCTGCCTACCCTCAATGTCTGTGCAGGGTGAGATCAGTGTCAATTTACCCTTTTCGTAAGGCTCGTGGTATATATAATAGTATTCACTGTCTCCTCATTTGTGTCTTCCACTATCCTTATGGCCGAGTTAACTGCGGTCACAGGTCCGTCGTGTGCTGTGTGATCGGGCCCCTGATGTGGGGTAATTGCTGTGATGTGATCAGGCCGCAAGTGTTATGGCGCAGTTATTGGATCCGTTGTTACGGCTGGATTAACTCCTCTCCATGAGGTTGTGGAGACATGGTATGTGTAGGGGTATTTAGCTACCCGACTATTGGCATTTTTTCCAGATTTTGCCTCCCTCGGTATCTGTGATGTGGCATCGAGGAATTTAGCTATACGGAGCTTCACATAGTTGCTGCCATGTTGGATGTTGGCCAGCTCCGCCCCCTGAACTTTAAGGTTTTAATGCTTCAATAAATATTTTTTTTTTAATTTTTTCATAGTGCAGTGTAGTGGATTTTTGCCGGACCCATTTGAATATTCTTAGCCCCTGAAAAACTTTTTCTTGTTTAATGTGTACGTACCCACCAGAAGCGGGTTAGCATGTGGTAGTGTACTGATATGGCTTGAGAAACAACAGCCGTGTTTCAGTAGTGTATTTAAATGCCTTTACTTGTTTTTACTTATAAAAAAGGAATTAACAAACACAGATACACACAAAAGCAAAACAGTTTTTAAAAAAATAAAAAGGATAAATATAATAGAACCAAAGAATATCCTCTGTTCCAGGGAGATGGCAGAAATGTGGTCAAACACGCAAATGCTCACAACGTCCCATGTAGAATGACAATATTATTTCTTCTTAAATTCACCATTAAATACATTTTTCCTGAGGTCAGGTTTTTGGACATGCCCCTTCCAGAGTGTGGGCAAGGAGGGTAGTGTGTGCAAGGAGGGTACCCACCCCTTTTTATGGCAGGCCATAAAACCCCTTGCAAGCCCTGGTTGAAGTTATAGGATACCTTATAATGTTAGTTATGTATACACAGTAGTTATACACTTATAAGCAATACCATTCTGAAATCATGTGTATTATTTTGATACCAAACATGACATGCATCATAACAGGCACTTGGTTAAACGAGTGATTTCTGTCTCTGCTGCAGTTAGGTGTATTGTACTTTTAAGAAGGAATAGCAGATCAATTAGACCTTAATTGCAGTAGTCTATATTAGCTCTGTGTTTTTAGCATAGTTGCTTGTGTATTGAGTTACTGAATCTCTTACTCTGGCAATTACTTTTTTGACATACTGGTTTGACTTCTGCTTTCCCTGACTACGCTTTTGCCTTAACTCCTTGTTTGTGACTGACTTGGTAATCGACTTTGGCTTGTTTGTGGACAATGCATTTGTTAAAGGGATACTGAACCCAAATTTTTTATTTCATGATTCAGATAGAGCATTCAATTTTAAGCAACTTTCTAATTTACTACTCCTATTATACATTTTTCTTCATTCCCTTGATATCTTTATTTGAAAAGCATAAATATAAAGCTTAGGAGCCGGCCCATTTTAGGTTCAGCGCCCTGGATAGCGCTTGCTTATTGGTGGCTTCATTTAGCCACCAATAAGCAAGCGCTACCGATGAGCTGACTCAAAAACGGGCTGACTTGTAAGCTTACATTCCTGCTTTTTTAAAAAAAAAAAAAAAAGAAACAAAGAGAACGAAGAAAAATTAGAAAGTTGCCTAAAATTGCATGCTATATCTAAATCATGAAAGAAAGAAAAAAATTTGGGCTCGGTATCCCTTTAACCCCATTCACTTCCGGGACTTTCAGAGAAAAAATTGCCCAAAATACTGAAGAATTTTCAGCATTTTTGCTATCACAACAGAAATGTTTTATACAAAACAGAAATGTTTTTTTATTTTTTATTTATAAAAGTTTATCTGGGATCCCCTTTGTTCAGAAATAGCAAATATATATGGCTTTATCATTGCTTTTTGGTAATTAGAAGGCCGCTAATTTCAGCTGCGCACCACACTTCCATCATTCCCAGCAGTTAAGGGGTTAATTTGGTAGCTTAAAAGGTTAATTTTAGCTTTAGTGTAGAGATTATTCTCCCATCTGACACTTCCCAACCCTTGAGCTCACTGGTCATCGCCATTTTAGGTACTGGCAGAGAGTCTGCCATTATGAAAATTTAAGGCTTTTAAAATAAAATAAATTAAAATATATATATATATATATATATATATACACACATACTTTTATATTTTTTGCAGTGTAGGATCTCCCCTTACCCCCAACCTCCCTGGTCCCCCCCCAACAGCTCTCTAAACCTCCCCCCTCTACATATTAGCTGCCATCTTAGGTACTGTAAAATGTTTTTTTTTTAAATTTATTTAAATGGATTTTTATTTTTCTGTAGCATAGTATCCCCCCCTCCCGCGATCCTTTGTTAGGGCCACACATCCTCACATCCCATTTTCCGTAGTGTAGCTGCCCCATTCCTCCCTGTCCCTTTAAAAAAAATTCTGTAGCAAAGGGCCCTCTAACTGCTTCCCCTTCCCTCCTCCCTCCACTGCTAAGCCGTCCAGCCGCCACCCATCGACCGCCCACACCTCCCGCTGGCACCAGCAGAAGATCGTTACAGACGGTGACAAGACCTCGCTAAATGTGGAGAGCAATACGCTTTCCGCATTTAACATTGCACCAGCAGCTCAAAAGAGCTGCTGGTGCATGCCGCCCCCTGCTGACAATCGGCCGCCAGCAGGGAGGTGTCAATCAACCCGATCATATTCGATCGGGTTGATTTCCGGCGATTCCTGTCCGCCTGCTCAGAGCAGGCGGACAGGGTTATGGAGCAGCGGTCTTTAGACCGCTGCTTCATAAGTTGTGTTTCTGGCGAGTCTGAAGACTCGCCAGAAACACGGCCCTTCATGCTCCATACGGAGCTTGATAAATGGGCCTGCTTGTATTACCTGAACCCAAAGGAAATATATACACAGTATCTTAACTGAAGATAATTGCACATACAATGTTACAAATAAAACCACCGGTGGTAGGACATATAAAACAACAAATCAGGGAGGCAGAGCTTGGCCAGGCAGGCAAATGGCCGCATAGTCACATCGCTCCGGCACAGCAGTAGGACCCGACATTCCTCACCCATGGCAGGCTGTGGCTCAACACCCGAAGCACCAAATGTGAGCAATTTCACAACCGGGAGAGACCGGACCCGCACGCAACACTACCTAGAGCAGGAGCAAAGGAGCGCTCCATCGCCATCTTGGCTCAATTACAACTGCGACAGAAGGGAATCCTAATAGCGACATGTGAGCAGAGACCCGACAGGGGAAAATAACACATCAGAGCGATAACAAAAGGCTCTACATATGCTCTGCAACGGAGAGGTAACAGTACCAATGAAACCACAGCTTACACATTATGCTGCATAGGCAGACTGCACATCAGCAGTAAAACGAACATCATTAAAAAATGCTAATGAGGTGAAACAGAACGGCTATACATAAATCCAAAGCACGGTATCAAGTTAAAATCGCCTCAATTAGTGAACAGGCCTGACAAGTCCACAAAATACAGCACCTAACTGAAAAGTTGGCAAAAACCCTAGCAGAAGTCATTAGGCTTACGCAGGCCCAAATATAGAGCTTCATACAGTGATCTCTGAACCGCTTTGATCACCCACAGATACAATGGCATCCAAGAATAAAAATAAAGGGGACAAAAACACTAAGGGTTAGTTGCAGGCCAACACACTGGTGTGGTATACCTTTAACTGTAACCCCTCCTATGTGGTCTCCTCCCTATTTAAGGACTACCTGTATCATTCATTTACTGCCTGATTATTGAAGTCATACCTACTCTGTTGTAGCTATTCTTATTTCAGGTCTCCTATCACTTGAATCCTGAGCAAAGTAACATTCCAATATTTACTTTTGCTTCCTTTGAATCTCTTATGATCTTGTCGCAACTTTGTTATTACCGAGCCTGGATCATTGAACGGCCGGATCTACTTTTTTACCGCTACCCGGAAGTAAGCCGCATTCACACACGCTGCCTGTCCCAGACACCGATCTCTCAATGCGGTAACGGAACTCTCACGGTCCTCAAGGTGGTAACGTACACGAACAAAACTAAAGCCTTTAAGCTTCTTACCTGCTTGTTTGTTGTCACCATTCTGAATTATTTGGGCAAATCCTATTATCTGCAATATCCATTACAAACAAACAATGTGTGTCTGCGGAGTGTCTGAACTTGTAAATATTTTAGGATGTGTGTGATTGCGTGAAGTAAAAGGAGTTCATTTTGTTACTATCATTACTGATTTAGACCGTGTCAGTATTTCTACTCCATCTGTGGCTTCCATTTAGATATATATTGAACATATGATATGTATCTTATTAATAAATCCTTATCTTTATTAACACATAAGTCTGTAGTTAATACATAAATTCATCATATATTAAATGTCTCATATTGTCTAATCAGGCTACATAGAAGTTGTTTTCTGATTAGTACAAAAAAGAGCAACAAGCTCTAATTTTAGGGCTAACCTTTATAATAATTGCACACAAAACTTGTTTTCTGAATTACAAAGCTCAATATACCACAACTGGTCAGCTCCTTTTTCCAGGCCAATACATCAGACACGCAAGAATTAAGTTCCACAGACCATCCTGCTCATAATGATCCACTGTCATCTCCGGATTATTTAGCAAGAGCAGTGACTGAAGTGCAGACTGAAAATGCTGCACTTAAAACAATAGTTAAAGATTATGTTTCAAAAAAACCTCATGATCCACCTGAACCTCATATTAATTATCCACAACCTTTCTCAGGGAAACGTTCTGAGTTCAGGGAATTTAAGAATGCCTGTAACTTATTATTTTCCCTTAGACCTAAGACTTATCACACTGAGCGGATTAAAGTATGTACCACAATATCTTTCCTACAAGGTGAACCAAGGACTTGGGCTAATAGGTTTTTTGAAAACAATAACCCTATCCTAGATTCATTACAGGATTTTTTTTCTGCTTTGACTAGTCTATATCAAGACTCAAATACTCAAATAAATGCTGAAACGAGATTGAGGTCTTTAAAACAGGGTAAGAGAAATGTGGAAGATTATACCACTGAGTTTCAGATGTGGGCAGAGGACTCTCAGTGGAATTAAATCAGTTTAAAGAATCAATATCGTCTGGGTTTGTCTGAATCACTTAAAGATGAACTTTCCCGTCTTGAGATCCCAGATACCCTTGAGGGTCTTATCAAATTAAGCACTTCTTTGGATCGACGTTTGAGAGAAAGGAGAGCAGAGAGGGCCTCTTATGATACCCCATCCAGGAAACCTTACCAAGTCACAACAAGTCATGACAGAGCTCATGGCAGTGCTACCCCTATGGATATTGGAGTTCTTAGAGGACCTCTGCCACCAGAGGAAAAAATTAGAAGGAGGTTGGAAAATCTCTGTTTATACTGTGCTCAAAAGGAACATGCAGTATCCACTTGTCCTTTGTTAAAAAAACAAAAGAATGGTAAGACAATAACCAGTGACTTTATTTACAGCATTGCAAATGATACACACATGACTTTGTCTATTTCTTTACAGTGGGACCAGAAAAATATCCAAACCAAGGCATTAATTGATTCAGGAGCATCCGGCAATTACATTGATTCCACCTATGTAAATAAAAATAAAATACCAGTTATTTGCAAACAAAACCCTGTGTCCATTAAGTTAATAGATGGTTCATTCATAGAACAAGGACCTATTACACATCATACTATTCCCCTGCTTGTAACATCATCCCAGGGACACACTGAATATTTATCTTTTGATCTCATATCCATACATCAGCATACTCTCATCCTAGGGTATCCTTGGTTGAAGAAACACAACCCAAACATAAATTGGGTTTCAAATAAGGTAACATTAGATTCTGCCTTTTGCTCAAACACTTGTTACCCACATCAAACCATAGCGTCACTTGATAATGGTTTACCCTCGTGTTATCAGGATTTGGCAGAAGTATTTAATTTAAAAGAGGCAGAAAACCTTCCACCCCATAGGGAATTTGACTGCCCTATCGATATAATACCTGGTTCCAAAATCCCTCATGGTAAGATCTATCCTCTCTCTCAAGAGGAACTTCAATATACAGTGAGGCACCGGTTTACGCACGACTCGGTATACGAAATTTCGGTTTACGAAATCGAAATTTGAAGAAAAATTGACTCGGTTTACGAATTTTTTTCGCAATACGAAACAAAATGCCGGTTTGCCCCCCTCGGTTTACGAATATTTTTCGCAATACGAAACCAGTGGCCCCTGTGCCCCCTGCATACTCAAGTATGATTGAATTAATGAAGTTTGGGTACCAGTGTGGAGGTGTTGGAGAGGTTTTGGAGCCATTTTGCAGCAAGTTGTTGAGCCTTTTGGAGTCATTTGCAGCAAGTTGTTAAGCCTTTTGGAGCCATTTGCAGCAAGTTGTGGAGCCTTTTGGAGACATTGGAGCCATTTGCAGCAAGTTGTTAAGCCTTTTGGAGCCTTTTGGAGCATTTTTTGGACACTTTATTTGAATTTTTTCGGACCTCCGGAACGCATTAATTGATTTTCAATGCATTCCTATGGGAAAACGTGTTTCGGTTTACGAATTTTTCGCAATACGAAACGACCCGGAGAATGAATTAAATTCGTAAACCGAGGCCTCACTGTATTAGAAATTACCTAGACGAAAATTTACGTAAGGGATTTATTTCACACTCCACATCCCCTGCAGCTGCAGGAATGTTTCTAGTAAGAAACAAGGATGGTACCATAAGACCTATTATTGATTATAGGGCATTGAATAACATCACAATAAAAAACAGGTACCCTTTACCTTTAATACCTGAACTTTTGGAACGTCTAACTGGTGCCACTATTTACACCAAATTAGATTTAAAGGGAGCTTATAATTTGATTAGAATCAAGGAAGGTCACGAATGGAAAACGGTATTCAGGACCAGATATGGCCTTTTTCAATATAACGTAATGCCTTTCTGGTCTGAGTAATGCCCCAGCAACTTTTCAGTTTTTTATAAACGAGATATTCCGTGACCTGATTGACGTTTGTGTCATAATATACCTTGATGACATCCTAATTTATTCTAGAACACCACAGGAGCATGAAAAGCATGTACGCTGGGTACTAACTCGTTTAAAAGAACACAAATTATATGCTAAACTGGAAAAATGTTCTTTTCATGTCACAGAAATAAAATTCTTGGGTTATATCATCAGTCCCAACAAAATACAAATGGATCCGGAGAAGGTATCAGCAATTTTGAATTGGCCTACTCCAACTTCAACAAAATCTGTACAACGATTCATTGGTTTTGCGAATTTTTATAGAAAGTTTATTAAAAATTTCTCTTCAATCGTTAAACCATTAACAGCACTTACTAGTGAAAAACAAATATTTAAGTGGACAGAATCCTCAAGTCATGCTTTTAACAAGTTGAAAGAATATTTTACAACAGCACCCATCCTAGCTATGCCAGACTTTGATTTGGAATTTATCCTTGAAGTCGATGCATCCGACTCAGGTATCGGTGCAGTATTATCACAACAAGATAAGAACAAGACTGAGATTCATCCTATTGCTTTCTGTTCAAAAATGTTGACTAGCGCTGAGAAAAACTATAGCATAGGAGATAAAGAACTTCTAGCTATAAAACGTGCCCTAGATCACTGGAGATATTTATTAGAAGGTTCCAAACTGTCTTTTAAGATTTATACCGACCATAAAAATCTTGAATTCCTAAAAACAAGTAAGACCTTGTCTGCACGGCAAGCAAGATGGTCGATATTCTTTGATCGTTTTAATTTTCTTTTAACATACAGACCGGGACACTTGAATACCAAAGCCGATGCTCTCTCTAGACTACATGATCAAGACACTCAAGATCAAATCAACCAAATCATTCCAAAAGAAAAAATTATAGGTTTATTAACACCTTTAGAAGAAGAGGTATTAAAAGAATTAAAGCATGAACCACCACATGGAATTGACTGTCAGAAAGATTCCAATACTGGTCTTTTTTACCATAAATCTAAACTCTATATCCCCCAACAAATGAGATCTTCCATTCTTAAACAAACCCATGATGGGACACTAGCAGGTCATCCAGGTATTTCTAAAACTATTGACCTAACCAGGAGAAATTATTGGTGGCCACTCATGGATACTTATATAAAAAATTACGTAAAACATTGTGATACCTGTGCCAGAAATAAGTTAGTTCACAAAAGACCATCAGGTCTTTTATCTCCTCTGCCTATTCCTGACAAACCCTGGAGTACCATATCAATGGACTTTATTGTTGAGTTACCTGAATCCCACCATTACAATACTATCTTAGTTGTCATTGACCATTTAACAAGACTGGCTCATTACATTCCCCTAAAAGGTCTCCCTACAGCTTTCACAACAGCTCACGTTTTTTTAGACAACATAGTTCGCTTACATGGACTGCCTAAAGTTATTATAACTGACCGTGGTACTCAGTTTACCTCTAATTTTTGGAGATCTTTATGCAAGCTAATCAAAATTGATTCCAGATACTCGACTGCATTTCACCCCCAGACAAATGGTCTTACGGAACGACTTAACCAAACCCTTGAGCAATATCTTCGCTGCTACATATCTCATCTACAGGATGATTGGTCATCTTATTTACCTTTGGCGGAGTTCTGTTACAACAATACCACTTCTTCATCAACTAAACTATCCCCATTCTTCGTTACTTATGGATATCATCCTACCACCATCTCTTTATCCTCTCAACAAGTGAATTCACCCTCTGCATTGGATTTTGTGACTACTTTACAAGAAAGGCTGGACATCCTGAAAAAACATCTTTCAGAAGCTAAAGATTATCAGAAAAGGTTGTATGACACCCATCACACAGCCGGTCCTTCTTATCAAATTGGAGATTTAGATCTGCTCTCGACAAAGAATCTTAAACTTTCCATTCCTAGCAAAAAGCTAGCGAATCAATACTTGGGTCCTTTTAAGGTGTCTAAAATAATCAACCTCAATGCTGTGAGATTGGAGCTTCCTCAGGATTTTAAGATTCACCCCTCTTTCCATGTCTCTTTGCTGAAGCCATATCTTCCTTCACCTCAGTCCCTCTCCTTGTCTCGACCACCTCCTATACTCATTGATGATCGAGAGGAGTATGAAGTCGAAGCTGTGTTGGATTCTAGGATCCATAGGCGGAGGTTGGAGTACCTTGTGAAATGGAAGGGTTATGGTTCGGAGGATAACTCTTGGCAACTTCATTCTGATCTTCGCACTCCCCGTCTTCTGCGGAATTTTCATTGCCGCTATCCTGAGAAACCTAGCTTGGAATCCCCTGGGGTGCTTCCTTGAAGGGGGGGAGATGTGGTATACCTTTAACTGTAACCCCTCCTATGTGGTCTCCTCCCTATTTAAGGACTACCTGTATCATTCATTTACTGCCTGATTATTGAAGTCATACCTACTCTGTTGTAGCTATTCTTATTTCAGGTCTCCTATCACTTGAATCCTGAGCAAAGTAACATTCCAATATTTACTTTTGCTTCCTTTGAATCTCTTATGATCTTGTCGCAACTTTGTTATTACCGAGCCTGGATCATTGAACGGCCGGATCTACTTTTTTACCGCTACCCGGAAGTAAGCCGCATTCACACACGCTGCCTGTCCCAGACACGGATCTCTCAATGCGGTAACGGAACTCTCACGGTCCTCAAGGTGGTAACGTACACGAACAAAACTAAAGCCTTTAAGCTTCTTACCTGCTTGTTTGTTGTCACCATTCTGAATTATTTGGGCAAATCCTATTATCTGCAATATCCATTACAAACAAACAATGTGTGTCTGCGGAGTGTCTGAACTTGTAAATATTTTAGGATGTGTGTGATTGCGTGAAGTAAAAGGAGTTCATTTTGTTACTATCATTACTGATTTAGACCGTGTCAGTATTTCTACTCCATCTGTTGCTTCCATTTAGATATATATTGAACATATGATATGTATCTTATTAATAAATCCTTATCTTTATTAACACATAAGTCTGTAGTTAATACATAAATTCATCATATATTAAATGTCTCATATTGTCTAATCAGGCTACATAGAAGTTGTTTTCTGATTAGTACAAAAAAGAGCAACAAGCTCTAATTTTAGGGCTAACCTTTATAATAATTGCACACAAAACTTGTTTTCTGAATTACAAAGCTCAATATACCACAACTGGTCAGCTCCTTTTTCCAGGCCAATACATCAGACACGCAAGAATTAAGTTCCACAGACCATCCTGCTCATAATGATCCACTGTCATCTCCGGATTATATGATACAACTCAAGCAAGATATTGCTAAGCTCCCATCCAGGGAAGATTTTGAATCTCTAAAATCCCTTATAACAAGAGAACTAACTACACTACAAAGAGATATGACAGAGATGGGTGAGAGAATAGTAACAATCGAAGAAACACAGGACACGACCACTGAAGCGGTCAGCTCATTATAAAACCAAACCAACACACATGAATCCAAAATAGAAGCCCTACAAAAAAAGATAGAGGACTTAGAGAATAGGGGTCGGAGGAGCAACCTCCACATCAGAGGAATTCCTGAGTTAATAAAGCCAGCAAACTTGTTGGACTATTTACAAGGCCTTTTCCGTCAGATACTGGGAGACCAGCAGGCACCACCGATAGAAGTTGAAAAAGCCCACAGATCTTTCCGACCCCCACCACCTCCAAACACTCCCCCCAGAGACATTATCCTTAAGTTCCTCAGATTTAATGATAGAGAAGCTATCTGGCAAAAAGCCAGATCCTCTCACGCAATTACATATCTGGACCATGAGCTACAAATATACCCGGACTTATGCCCCAGCACCATTCAAAAGAGAAAAGAAACTCGTTTCATCACATCAGTTCTTCAGGACAAAAACTTCAAATACTGCTGGGGATTCCCTTTCAGCTTAATTGTACCCCATGAGGGGACCACACTCATATATAAAGGTGTACAGGACCTTGACAAACTTTCTAAAGGACTGGGAATCCCCCTGAAGTTACCAAGACCTCCATCTTCGTCAAACGGCCCTCAGTCCGCAGTTTTTCACACTCAATTATCAAGCCTGCAGAAAACAGCCTGGAATAAAGTCCAATCCCTCAAGAAACGAAAAGAAAGATTGAACATTTCTCCCGCCTCACTTAGAGACTGATCAGGACAAGGGTCACTTTGTGCCGTTCATATTGGGTGAGATCTTGAAATGTAATATTTGTCACTATTACTAGCCAGAACATAGTTCACTAATTGATCAGTGCCTTGCTTGCCGTGTTAGGCAAAATGTTGTTTTTGTTGATTTGTTTTCTCTATTATAACCCTATAAGGGTTTCTATATTCTAGGAAGGTTTGAGGGTTTATGTTAATAGCCCTCTGTATAATTGTTCACGCTGTTATTTTGCTATTTAATACTTGCATCCTCACTGTTGTAGGACCTCAGATTGAAATGAAAAGAATTTCAATCCTCCATATGGTTTCTTACCATCCCCCTTCCCTAGTTATCTGCCCTGATCCCAACGGTTACTACTTAAGTATAATGATTCATTCTGCAATGTTTATACTGCTTATGTTTATAATTGTACAATGTATATGCTCTTTTTTTCTTACTTTCCAAAGGCTACTCATATACCGTCCAGACGCAAGAAGTAATCTAACATTGTTTTCACACACCTTACACAGCGCATCACCATTAAGGATAAATCACAATGAATAAAAATAAAACCAATAACAGACAACTGTCCTTTCTAACAATTAATATTAAAGGCCTAAACAATCCACATAAAAGGAATATTGTTATTCAAGATATTAAAAGCAAGGGAGGTGACCTAATATAAATACAGGAATCCCATTTTTTGACAGGCCAACAGCCCAAAACTTTCTTTTACAAATTTGGCCCCTCATATCACTCCTCAAACAGTGCCAAAACTAACGGAGTCGGAATTTTAATCAAAAAGGGAATACCCTTCCAACTGTTTGACTCATATAAAGATGCAGAGGGCAGATACATAATATTGGTGGGAAAATTATTTAACACAACTACTACTTTAGTATGTGCCTATGCCCCAAACACCGGGCAAGACAAATTTATAACCTCCTTAACTGGGAAAATCTTAGAGGTGGCCAAGGGTATGTTAATAGTGGGTGGAGACCTTAACGTCTCGACCTTAACGTCTCATTAGATCCGTACCGAGATAACTCGAATCACACTTCATCAACGCCACATAGGGCGCTGACTGTTATAAAACAACGTTTGAGAGACCTTGCGGTCCACGATGTGTGGAGAATTCACCATCCTGAGACAGATGATTTTACTTTTTTTTCCCACCCACACTCAAGCTTTTCTCGAATAGATTACATATTAACTGACGTAACCACTCTATCATTAACTACACACTCATCTATCATACCCTCGTCCTGGTCGGACCACTCTATAGTATCATGCACAATATTATGGCCCTCGGCATCCCCTTCCGCCTACATATGGAAAATTAATGAGGAACTATTAGATCTTCCACAATACAATGACAAAATTCAAAAAGCTATAGGATAATTCTTCGACTTTAATATTAACACAATCTCCTCATTTCAGAGCATTTGGGAAGCACATAAAGGAACAATACGAGGTGAATTGATGAGCATGCACTCCCACTTTAAAAAACAGCAAAGGCAATTGTTACATGACTCCTTGTATAAAGTCAATGATTTAGAAACACAACTCAAAAAAACACCTACGGATACACAGTTAGTCAAAGCTTTACAGGAGATAAAACAGACCACAACTAACCTTCTAGACAAGGAGTGTAAAAAATTTGGCTTTAAACTCAGGCAGACACATTACGAAGGCGATAATAAGTGTAGCAGGCTATTCGCCCGCAAACTGAAACGCAAATCTAACCATGCCTACATCCTCACGATAAAGTCCACTAATAAAACACATTACAATACTTCAAATATTGCTGAATCCTTTTGCTCCTACTATGAGCAATTGTACAATCTGACTACAAAATCTACAGACCCACATTAACACACCTCAGATACCAACATATCCCATATTGATCATTTTTTGTCAGATGTTAAACTACCAGAATTAACAGAAGAACAACAAACTTTTCTTCAACGCCCTTTTACCCTACTTGAGATTAGAAAGACTATAAAAGACCTCCCCACTGATAAAGCACCAGGCCCAGATGGCTATACTAACTACTATTACAAAAAATACATAGATCTCCTCTCCCCACACCTCCTCACTCTTTTTAACTCGATAACCTCAGAGAACCCTTTTCCCACTCGGACACTAGAAGCATTCATCTCCATTATACCAAAACCTGGAAAAAGCCCTGAATATGTAGAAAATTACAGACCAATCTCTCTTTTAAATACAGACCTAAAAATATATGCCAAAATTCTTGCAGTAAGATTAAATACAGTATTGCCACAACTAATTGAAAAAGACCAGGTCGTATTCGTGCCCACCAGGGAAGCGAAAGACAATACAGTCCAGGTTATACAACTCATAGAATATGCTACACACAAAAACATTCCTCTCTTGGTTCTGTCGACTGATGCGGAGAAGGCATTCGACCGCGTTGGTTGGCAGTTTCTGAGAGCAGTACTACGAAAAATGGGCATAGGGCAGGACTTCATAAATCGGGTGTTCCCCATGTACTCTACCCCAACAGCTAGAGTTCACATAAACGGTTCTCTCTCAGCCCCATTCCATATCACAAACGGCACTAGACAGGGCTGCCCCCTTTCCCCTCTTCTATTTGCTTGTGTAATAGAAACACTAGCTCATAAAATTCTAAATCACCCCCTTATAACAGGTATACAAATTCAAAACTCACACCACAAGATTATGTTATATGCCGACGATGTTTTATTCTGTATCACAAACCCCCTAACCACTATACCACATATTCTCCGTCAGTTAGATTAATTCAGTATCGCGTCCAACTTCCTAATTAACAAAACGAAATCGGAAATAATGAACATTAATGTCCCACCAACAGATATAGACCTAATCAAACAAATATGCCCATTCCGTTGGCAAATAAACTCACTCAAATATTTAGGCATCCAACTAACACCTTCACCAGATCAACTTTTCACTCTCAATTACAAACCGCTCCTCAAGGGGATAATTACAGACCTCTCCTCCTGGAAAAGGAAACATATCTCCTGGCTAGGGAGGATCAACGTCATTAAAATGAACATTCTCCCAAGACTCCTTTATCTCTTTCAAACCCTACCCATTCCCCTCCCTGTAAACTATATAAACACCTTACAATCAAACATTCTAGACTTCATTTGGTTCAACAATAGAGCGAGAATTGGCAAAAAGATAATGCTTCTCCCCATAAATATGGGAGGCCTTGGGGTCCCTGACTTCCACCGGTATAGGCAAGCTACCTTCCTACAGCGAATTATAGACTGGTACTCAAATCTGAATGACAAAACATGGGTACAATTAGAGCACGATATGACACAAAATCAACACTTTGGCCAACTATGCTGGTCACCAAAAGATATAGGCCTAGATTTGGAGTTTGGCGGTAGATGGGCTGTTAACGCTACGCGGGCTTTTTTCTGGCCGCACCATAAAATTAACTCTGGTATCGAGAGTCCCAAAAAATGCTGCGTTAGGCTCCAAAAAAGGAGCGTAGAGCATTTTTACCGCAAATGCAACTCTCGATACCAGAGTTGCTTACGGACGCGGCCAGCCTCAAAAACGTGCTCGTGCACGATTCTCCCATAGGAAACAATGGGGCTGTTTGAGCTGAAAAAAAACCTAACACCTGCAAAAAAGCAGCGTTCAGCTCCTAACGCAGCCCCATTGTTTCCTATGGGGAAACACTTCCTACGTCTGCACCTAACACTCTAACATGTACCCCGAGTCTAAACACCCCTACCCTTACACTTATTAACCCCTAATCTGCCGCCCCCGCTATCGCTGACCCCTGCATTATATTATTAACCCCTAATCTTCCGCTCTGTAAACCGCCGCAACTTACATTATCCCTATGTACCCCTAATCTGCTGCCCCTAACACCGCCGACCCCTATATTATATTTATTAACCCCTAACCTGCCCCCCACAACGTCGCCGCCAGCTACTTACAATAATTAACCCCTAATCTGCCGAGCGGACCTGAGCGCTACTATAATAAAGTTATTAACCCCTAATCCGCCTCACTAACCCTATCATAAATAGTATTAACCCCTAATCTGCCCTCCCTAACATCGCCGACACCTAACTTCAATTATTAACCCCTAATCTGACGACCGGAGCTCATCGCTACTATAATAAATGGATTAACCCCTAAAGCTAAGTCTAACCCTAACACTAACACCCCCCTAACTTAAATATAATTTAAATCTAACGAAATTAATTAACTCTTATTAAATAAATTATTCCTATTTAAAGCTAAATACTTACCTGTAAAATACATCCTAATATAGCTACAATATAAATTATAATTATATTGTAGCTATTTTAGGATTAATATTTATTTTACAGGCAACTTGGTAATTATTTTAACCAGGTACAATAGCTATTAAATAGTTAAGAACTATTTAATAGCTAAAATAGTTAAAATAATTACAAATTTACCTGTAAAATAAATCCTAACCTAAGTTATAATTAAACCTAACACTACCCTATCAATAAATTAATTAAATAAACTACCTACAATTAACCTAACACTACACTATCAATAAATAAATTAAATACAATTGCTACAAATAACTACAATTACATAAACTAACTAAAGTACAAAAAATAAAAAAGAACTAAGTTACAAAAAATAAAAAAATATTTACAAACATAAGAAAAATATTACAACAATTTTAAACTAATTACACCTACTCTAAGCCCCCTAATAAAATAACAAAGACCCCCAAAATAAAAAAATGCCCTACCCTATTCTAAATTAATAGAGTTAAAAGCTCTTTTACTTACCAGCCCTGAACAGGGCCCTTTGCGGGGCATGCCCCAAGAAAATCAGCTCTTTTGCCTGTAAAAAAAAACATACAATACCCCCCCCCAACATTACAACCCACCACCCACATACCCCTAATCTAACCCAAACCCCCCTTAAATAAACCTAACACTAAGCCCCTGAAGATCTTCCTACCTTGTCTTCACCATCCAGGTATCACCGATCCGTCCTGGCATCCGGTGCTGAAGAGGTCCAGAAGAGGCTCCAAAGTCTTCCTCCTATCCGGCAAGAAGAGGACATCCGGACCGGCAAACATCTTCTCCAAGCGGCATCTTCGATCTTCTTCCATCCGGTGCGGAGCGGGTCCATCTTGAAGCAGCCGACGCGGATCCATCCTCTTCTTCCGGCGTCTCCCGACGAATGACGTTCCTTTAAGGGACGTCATCCAAGATGGCGTCCCTCGAATTCCGATTGGCTGATAGGATTCTATCAGCCAATCGGAATTAAGGTAGGAAAATTCTGATTGGCTGATGGAATCAGCCAATCAGAATCAAGTTCAATCCTATTGGCTGATCCAATCAGCCAATCAGATTGAGCTTGCATTCTATTGGCTGATCGGAACAGCCAATAGAATGCGAGCTCAATCTGATTGGCTGATTGGATCAGCCAATAGGATTGAACTTGATTCTGATTGGCTGATTCCATCAGCCAATCAGAATTTTCCTACCTTAATTCCGATTGGCTGATAGAATCCTATCAGCCAATCGGAATTCGAGGGACGCCATCTTGGATGACGTCCCTTAAAGGAACCGTCATTCGTCGGGAGACGCCGGAAGAAGAGGATGGATCCGCGTCGGCTGCTTCAAGATGGACCCGCTCCGCACCGGATGGAAGAAGATCGAAGATGCCGCTTGGAGAAGATGTTTGCCGGTCCGGATGTCCTCTTCTTGCCGGATAGGAGGAAGACTTTGGAGCCTCTTCTGGACCTCTTCAGCACCGGATGCCAGGACGGATCGGTGATACCTGGATGGTGAAGACAAGGTAGGAAGATCTTCAGGGGCTTAGTGTTAGGTTTATTTAAGGGGGGTTTGGGTTAGATTAGGGGTATGTGGGTGGTGGGTTGTAATGTTGGGGGGGTATTGTATGTTTTTTTTTACAGGCAAAAGAGCTGATTTTCTTGGGGCATGCCCCGCAAAGGGCCCTGTTCAGGGCTGGTAAGGTAAAAGAGCTTTTAACTCTATTAATTTAGAATAGGGTAGGGCATTTTTTTATTTTGGGGGTCTTTGTTATTTTATTAGGGGGCTTAGAGTAGGTGTAATTAGTTTAAAATTGTTGTAATATTTTTCTTATGTTTGTAAATATTTTTTTATTTTTTGTAACTTAGTTCTTTTTTATTTTTTGTACTTTAGTTAGTTTATGTAATTGTAGTTATTTGTAGCAATTGTATTTAATTTATTTATTGATAGTGTAGTGTTAGGTTAATTGTAGGTAATTGTAGGTAGTTTATTTAATTAATTTATTGATAGGGTAGGATTTATTTTACAGGTAATTTTGTTATTATTTTAACTAGGTAACTATTAAATAGTTCTTAACTATTTAATAGCTATTGTACCTGGTTAAAATAATTACAAAGTTGCCTGTAAAATAAATATTAATCCTAAAATAGCTACAATATAATTATAATTTATATTGTAGCTATATTAGGATGTATTTTACAGGTAAGTATTTAGCTTTAAATAGGAATAATTTATTTAATAAGAGTTAATTAATTTTGTTAGATTTAAATTATATTTAAGTTAGGGGGGTGTTAGTGTTAGGGTTAGACTTAGCTTTAGGGGTTAATCCATTTATTATAGTAGCGATGAGCTCCGGTTGTCAGATTAGGGGTTAATAATTGAAGTTAGGTGTCGGCGATGATAGGGAGGGCAGATTAGGGGTTAATACTATTTATGATAGGGTTAGTGAGGCGGATTAGGGGTTAATAACTTTATTATAGTAGCGCTCAGGTCCGCTCGGCAGATTAGGGGTTAATAAGTGTAGGCAGGTGTCGGCGATGTTGAGGGGGGCAGATTAGGGGTTAATAAATATAATATAGGGGTCGGCGGTGTTAGGGGCAGCAGATTAGGGGTACATAAGGATAACGTAGGTGGCGGCGCTTTGCGGTCGGAAGATTAGGGGTTAATTATTGTAAGTAGCTGGCGGCGACGTTGTGGGGGGCAGGTTAGGGGTTAATAAATATAATACAGGGGTCGGCGGGGTTAGGGGCAGCAGATTAGGGGTACATAAGTATAACGTAGGTGGCGGTCGGCAGATTAGGGGTTAAAAAAATGTAATCGAGTGGCGGCGATGTGGGGGGACCTCGGTTTAGGGGTACATAGGTAGTTTATAGGTGTTAGTATACTTTAGGGTACAGTAGTTAAGAGCTTTATGAACCGGCGTTAGCCCAAAAAGCTCTTAACTCCTGCTTTTTTCCTGCGGCTGGAGTTTTGTCGTTAGAGCTCTAACGCTCACTTCAGAAACGACTCTAAATACCGGAGTTAGAAAGATCCCATTGAAAAGATAGGATACGCAATTGACGTAAGGGGATCTGCGGTATGGAAAAGTCGCGGCTGAAAAGTGAGCGTTAGACCCTTTAATCACTGACTCCAAATACCGGCGGTAGCCTAAAACCAGCGTTAGGAGCCTCTAACGCTGGTTTTCACGGCTAACGCCAAACTCCAAATCTAGGCCATAGATTCTTAAAGTCCTCCACACAAATTATATCAGAAACCTTCAGAGTCTGGGACAGGATACTGACTGAATATCCCAATATATCGTCAAAATTCTCACCTTTAACACCGCTAACACATAACAACGAATTCTGTCCTGGTCTTTCAATAATGTCTAAACTTGCAGTTACTCCTGTCAGATCTTTGCAGATTCATCACCTAGGAAGCGAACATTATTCTCCTAACATAGACAAACTAATTTCCACAAGCTTTTCTGTATTTAAAGATTGGCTTTTCTATAGACAGTGTCATTCATATATCACATCTCACCCACAAACTAGCAATATGATTAGGTCAATGACACCTTTCAAATCTATCTGTCATAAAAGCACTCCAACCAGACACGCTCTGTCCATCACCCACTCCCTCTTATCACAACAACCACATGGAACTCTTCCATACTACATAGACAGATGGAATTCCGAATTAGGTGTAGATATCACACACGCAGATGCCCTGCAAATTTTTCCAACGTAAAAAAAAACTCGGTCTCATGCAAATTTGTTGAGCTCAATTTAAAAATACTACAGAGATGGTACCTAACCCCAGAGCAGTGTAAAAATTATATAAACTCAAATCAGCACAGTGCTGGAGATGTGGTTCTGGGGAATGCCACATGTCCCACATGTGGTGGCAATGCAGCAACATAAAGCCTATTTGGAACGAGATAGCTCAGGAAACCAGTAAAATACTAGGAGTACCCACCCCCTTGGACCCCTGTCTGTGGCTTTTTAATAAGGTTCCGAACAAACTTTCTACTCCATTAAAAAAATTATTTTATATTCTGAGCAATAGCTTTAAAATCATGATTGTAAGGAACTGGAAGTCAGATAAGATCCCCTCCCTGGAGTGTAATCGCACAATATCACTGGAGGAATACTCCTACATGATAAATAAAAAACGTAGACCTATATGCTCAGATGCTTTTTGTGTGGGAAGCCTATATACACTCTCATCTTAAGTAGCTTAAACAAGCCCTAGAATAGAAAAGGTCATAGAAAAATCCCTTGGTAACATTAGAGAAACATGTAGGTCTGGATGGTATACTATATTATACAGTGTCTCTTTCTCTTAATCCTGGTATTTATTGTAGCCGTATTCGGATCTCCCTCCCCCACCCCTTCATCCCTTTATTTTATACCTTTACAAAAGTCAGATGTAAAATGATTCAGGAGTGTAATTTATTTTATTTTGTATGTTTATTTCTATGTAAATGCTTGAATTTCAATAAACTTTTGAAACTAAAAAAAAAAAAAAAAACTCTAATAAAATACAGAAAAATATCATTGTAATGTTACTTTCAGATAATCCTATATGACAGGGAAATAGCAACTTTATAAAAGAGCACGTTACCTGATTAACCGTCTTCACTGCTGAGAATATCAGAAGCGTGGTGCGCAGCTGCAAATAGCGGCCTACTAATTCCCAAAAGCAATGGCAAAGCCTGCTGTTTCTGAACAAAGGGGGCCCCAGAGAAGATTTTACAACTATTTGTTTTGTGACTGCAATAGTTGTGTGTAAATAATTTCAGTGTAATCTAGAACAAAGATAGAAAAGGGCGCCTCCTAGTGCAGATTATCCAAAATAATGTGACCCCAAAATCAAATGGAACCCACCGATGTCCAGGGTACTCACATGTAGGAAAGCACTTGTCAAGTGCCAAACAGACAGACAGACAGACTGGACTGTTAGTAGTGGCCAAGCTCACTAAAATTGTGCTGCAAGATGCACTAGGAGGTGCCCTTTTCTATCTTTGTCCTAGATTATCCTGTACTTGGTTGGTCATTGAAAGGAGCAGCCGTCTCACAAAACAGTGCGCTGGGACACTGAGATCTCTCAGCTCGTTTTCCTAGGCATATCTCTGCCTTTGGGATATGTGAGTATCCTTGATCCATTGTATTTGAGCTAACTTACCTTGGCTACACTAGGGGGTGCCCTTCCTGTCTCTCTTTTGTAATTTCAGTGTGAAGCCCAAATTTTGCGGAAAAAGAATATTTTTTTATATGTTCGGATTTGGTGGTCAAATAGTGGCATTAAATATACCAAAATGGGCCTAGATCAATGCTTTGGGTTGTATACTTGAGAACTATATATAGTATTAGGGGTAAATTTTGAGCATTTGGGATGTTTTGCTATACCAAATGAGAGTTAGCATATTGCATCATTTTAGACATAGCTGCAGAAAAAGATGCTAAAATTACCAAAAATAATAAAGAACAAAAAATAAATATACATGTTTGGTCTTAGCTGAATCAGAGGATGCCATTGAACAAGATTTATAATATTTTTCTTCATTAAGAAAACAAGTTTTTGTGGAACGTGACAATCAATTTTATAATTTCTGAATTCTGTGAATAAATAGCTAGTTGAAACTGTCATCCTCTGAAAGCTCTCTTCATAGATAAATACAACAATCAAAGGCTCCATAGCGAGAATGATAAAAAGTCTCCAGTACTTTGGCCTAGTTTTTCTTGGAAATTCCTGGTACTGAAGGGGTTAATATTTCACGAAGAAATACATTTTAAATGTAATATCCTTCAAATTCCAATATACAAATTGTATGGCTTTTGCAATCTGGTAATTGTGACTCTTATAACGGATTTTGTAAATAATTCCTGCAGCCATTCAATAATTGTAAATATGGTCAGAGCACTAGAAACAATGTTATAAATATATTGCATGCCAATAAGTCAACAAAAGCCTTTGGTTGCTTCTTTTGTATTTCTGTTAGGTGGATTTGTTAGTGGAGACCTTTAACCATAATACTAAAGTGTGCAGACTAAATGTTACAGATGTCATTCCAACAAAAATGTACTTTGAGCAATGTTATTGCACCATCATTCCTGCGATTTGGTAATGAGTCATTAGGAAAGGCATTTAAAGGGTTATTGCAAAATGGTGGCTGTCACTCATTTCAAGGATACAGCATATAGAATTCTACCATGTTTGATTAGGACTCTACTCCTAAATACAATTTTGCAATATAAATAAATAAAATGCATAAATAAATAAACAAGTAAATAAATAAATATGACATAATTTATGAGCTGTTGTAAATGAAACATTCAGGGCTAGCTTATGAGTGGAGCACTATCATTAGTGTAAGGAGCATGAATGTGATCGCGAGACTGCAGTGTTTTTACGCTTTGATCCAAGTGACGCATTGTTTAAATTACCACAAATTAGTTCACGTGAATTTGTGATAATTTAAGCTCCCCATATTTTCTATGTGTAGGGTTGAGTGGCAATGTCTGCTCGCATTACAAAGTTGAAAGTAAATGCGATCACTCAAACACAATCAACTTTAATCCTTAAACTAAAAGGTTGCATAAAAAGTTTAGCTGTAGGAAAACAGTTGCACTAAACGACTCTATTAACCCCTATTTTTCTAGTTTTCTATAATCGGGTTAGTTGGTTGCACCGTCGGCACAGCCTGTTGTGACTTTGTTGAACCTAGACAAATCTGCTTGAATAGCTCTAAGTTATCAATCTTTAAGCACTCTGAAATGATAGATATATGTTGCATGTACTGTGGGTATCCCTGCCATAGGTCCTCTTTGGCTGAATGTATTGTGTCACTCTCAGATGAGCAGGTTCGGGGGTATGGAGCTTATGCAAGGTGGTTGCAGGCTTAGAACTGTCTAGAGTACTGTAAAGAGCCAAAGGTATGTGCTTCATTATGGAATTACCCCTTTTAGACATGATTGAGTAACAGACAAGAAAGCAAGTTTATTATACTGGAACTGGAGACTTTAAACAGGGATTGTACCCTACATTCTGTAAACCCCAGCTGGGTTGGACAAAGCCCAGGCTGGATTGGAGGATGGCCCATGCCTGGGTTAAACTGTGAGCCCACACTGGGCTAGGAAGAGGTGCACACACTAGGGCTGAGACAGGAGAAGCCCACTCTAGGGCCAAGACAGGAGAGCCGAAATGCATCAGCTGTTTATCCTTGCTCCCATTGGATATCGAATATGCTTGCTGACAGTTTGTGTATTTTGCATATTTGCACAATATGCTTGAGCTTATGACTTTAAGGGACAGTCTACACCAGAATTGTTATTGTTTTAAAAGATAGATAATCCCTTTATTACCCATTTCCCAGTTTTGCATAACCAACACAGTTATAATAATATACTTTTAACCTCTGTGATTATCTTGTATCTAAGCCTCTGCAAACTGCCCCTTTTTTCAGTTCTTTTGACAGACTTGCAGTCTAGCCAATCAGTGCCTGCTCCCAGATTACTTCACGTGCACGAGCACAGTGTTATCTATATGAAATATGTGAACTAACACCCTCTAGTGGTGAAAAACTGTTAAAATGCAATCTGAAAGAGGTGGGCTTCAAGGTCTAAGAAATTAGCATATGAACCTCCTAGGTTAAGCTTTCAACTATGAATGCCAAGAGAACAAAGCAAAATTGGTGATAAAAGTAAATTGGAAAATTGTTTAAAATTACATGCTCTATCTGAATCATGAAAGTTTATTTTGGCCTAGACTGTCCCTTTAAGCCTTTTATATTGCTATTGTAGCAGTGTGTTTTTTTTTTAATAAAGCTACATGACACCTGTTAATTCTTCTTGTTCAAATCATATGGGACCCTTTTTTAAGCGAGCACGGACACTACGAGCAAGGAAATCGATGCGCCCTCCTCCCTTATCCCACGGTTGGTTGCCAGGAGTGCCAGACCAAGGTTTGGATTTATTACGTAGCAGCAATTGATGACGTCTGAAAGAGGGTGTGTGTTTGCATAGACGACTACACGCCTGGAAGTGGCATCCTGAATTCAAGGAAGAAATATTTTTCATGGAATACAGCCGCTCCACAGCCAGAAGGGAATCACCCAGGGACCAAGGTTGGATCATTGATCACCATTGTTGGGACCGGACTGTGGGGGCTACCTGCCTTTTTACTGCAAACCACACTTTATGACCAGACTGGTTTACATCACTTACTAGCTGCTACTGGGCTTAGGCACCCCACACGAGGGTTGGACTTACTATTTGTGCATTATTCGGTAGAAGATATATATGTATACAGGGAGTGCAGAATTATTAGGCAAATGAGTATTTTGACCACATCATCCTCTTTATGCATGTTGTCTTACTCCAAGCTGTATAGGCTCGAAAGCCTACTACCAATTAAGCATATTAGGTGATGTGCATCTCTGTAATGAGAAGGGGTGTGGTCTAATGACATCAACACCCTATATCAGGTGTGCATAATTATTAGGCAACTTCCTTTCCTTTGGCAAAATGGGTCAAAAGAAGGACTTGACAGGCTCAGAAAAGTCAAAAATAGTGAGATATCTTGCAGAGGGATGCAGCACTCTTAAAAATGCAAAGCTTCTGAAGCGTGATCATCGAACAATCAATCGTTTCATTCAAAATAGTCAACAGGGTCGCAAGAAGCGTGTGGAAAAACCAAGGCGCAAAATAACTGCCCATGAACTGAGAAAAGTCAAGCGTGCAGCTGCCAAGATGCCACTTGCCACCAGTTTGGCCATATTTCAGAGCTGCAACATCACTGGAGTGCCCAAAAGCACAAGGTGTGCAATACTCAGAGACATGGCCAAGGTAAGAAAGGCTGAAAGACGACCACCACTGAACAAGACACACAAGCTGAAACGTCAAGACTGGGCCAAGAAATATCTCAAGACTGATTTTTCTAAGGTTTTATGGACTGATGAAATGAGAGTGAGTCTTGATGGGCCAGATGGATGGGCCCGTGGCTGGATTGGTAAAGGGCAGAGAGCTCCAGTCCGACTTAGATGCCAGCAAGGTGGAGGTGGAGTACTGGTTTGGGCTGGTATCATCAAAGATGAGCTTGTGGGGCCTTTTCAGGTTGAGGATGGAGTAAAGCTCAACTCCCAGTCCTACTGCCAGTTTCTGGAAGACACCTTCTTCAAGCAGTGGTACAGGAAGAAATCTGCATCCTTCAAGAAAAACATGATTTTCATGCAGGACAATGCTCCATCACACGTGTCCAAGTACTCCACAGCGTGGCTGGCAAGAAAGGGTATAAAAGAAGAAAATCTAATGACATGGCCTCCTTGTTCACCTGATCTGAACCCCATTGAGAACCTGTGGTCCATCATCAAATGTGAGATTTACAAGGAGGGAAAACAGTACACCTCTCTGAACAGTGTCTGGGAGGCTGTGGTTGCTGCTGCACGCAATGTTGATGGTGAACAGATCAAAACACTGACAGAATCCATGGATGGCAGGCTTTTTTTTTTCAATAATAGTTTTTTATTGAGGTTATGTGAAACAACATTGAGGAAAAAACTGAGTTTGTCAGACATATAATAAAGTAATATACAATGACTTCTCATATAAAAACATTAATACATACAGGTAAATGTATTTTTGCAAGTTACTATATAGTGAACCAGAGGATTAAAGACCTGAAGAGATCTAGGCTGAATAATAATTAACCAGTATATAACTTCACAAATATGGTTCAGGAGCTCCATATATCTCAATTACTTATAGAGCAATAAAGAGAGAATATTTACCTGTGTATGATAAGTGTAAGCCCATCTATTCTTTATAACATTAAATATCTAAATTAGAAGAGAGAACAACTGAAGAACTAGACGGTCATAAATGAAACCTCATTTTTCTTTTAGTATATAAATGCCAAGCAACTACTATGTTGGTCACTCTAGGACCAAGTATATCGTAATCGCTATATCTAATGTTAGTTGCTTAGGATTATCATTGTGTAAAATATCAGGGGGGGGGGGTATGCAGTGGACAAGAGCCACTTATATAATATTGGACAAATGGGGGGGGCGTGTCCTGTGAATTTCAACTTAGGGTTCTAAGGATCTAAAGGAAAAATACAATGATCAATGCTGGGTCAGGGTTTATGAACATCTGAGAACATCTTAGAATGTAAATAAGTCCGGCCATAAAGGAATATATAGGGCCTGTATAAGGTTGAATGGTTCTAGTTATAAGGTCTTGGAAGGTGATCTACTAGGGGAGCCATAAAGAGAGTTAAGGAGTATAAGGACTGGGCTGGAACTGCATATTCTAGGATATTTGCATCAGGTCATGTTCTGAAGCTAATAATGAATAGTGTACAAAACAAATGTGAGAGCATACAGAGCTAAAATAAGGAGACCTCTGAGGCTTATTGGGAATACTTTTGAGAGGTGGTAGGAGGTACCAAAAGATGAGAAATATAATGACTAAGCTGTAGACAGGTATACTAGATATTTTACAGTTAGCCTATATAAAGGAGTACCTTACCTATTAATTAGCAATCACCAAAAGTATTATCCAACATACTTTAAAAAATTCTATAGGGGCTAATAATAATAGCTTGCAGTGCATGAGGAAGGCTTAAATTTAATATCTCATTAATCTACTACTCCACATTCAACAGATGGATATGGTATTTAATATCAGATATAGCAGTTCTATGTCCAAGGAGTTCTCTCATAACGACCAAATACATCAGACAGTATAAACCTCAGACAGTGGTGATATCATGGAGATAGAGACCATATTCAGAAATATATTGAACAAACACATTCTATATGATGTCCTATGAAAATTTTCATATAGTCTCTGAGCTGAGTATTATGCAGTTCTAAAAGGTTAAACTTGGTCCTTTAAATGTAGACTTTAGGCTAATACGAGCTCATGTGTCAATATAAATTAAATATAGGGCCAATATAATATACTACATATCTGGATATAGTATTTGTAGTTAGGGTGTATGAAGGATAACAGGTTCATAACCAATAGATTGATCACAGAAGTTGCAGTATCATGCTCTGCTACTTGCTAATTACCCTGAACAGCATAATGACCATATAATCACTTCCCTTCCAACAGACGCATGCATGCAAGATATATAAGTATGAAACCTTGGTATTGAACTCTTTTAACCAGTGTGTCCCCCATAGTACCTAGGCCACTCTCAGTCCCACCCACTTCTAGATTGGGAAGGGGCAAGCAGGTTGGATACTTGTCTAAATCACTTTTGGGCCGTAATGTATAAAACATAAGGGGGGGAGCTAAATATAAGAGAAAGACATCTGTAGATTTGGTGGAATTAAAATATAAATATATGTAAGAGCCGCACTTATTTGGTTAATAGAGAAGGTTCTAATTATGAAAGGGCAGCCATCAATGACAAAAAAAGGGAAATATACAAGAGGACCACAAGTTTAAGGCTTAGAAGCTTGAGAGTAGTAGCACAGTCTACTTAGATGCCTCACCTAGACAAGATATATACAGTATAGATTACTCAGTATTAACACACAGCCTCAAGACCACTTGTAATGCACAGGAAACTCATCTGGGTATAACTAATGTCCCGCTATGTAGGAGCTCTGTGGGGTCAATTACACAACACAACAAAGAAGAATTATAATATGAGAGTTGAGGAGTAGATCAATCAAAAACACATAAAAACAACATTTAGAACTAATTCCTAGTGCAGTGTAATATAACATGCTCTTCTTAACCTATGCAGAAAAAAAAAGAAAAAATCATTAAACTTGAATGAGAGGCAGACAGTTTCAGCGTCTTTAAGATTCAGCCCACTCCGATGCACAAACAGTACCACTGTAATCTATTATAATCCAACATGACAGGTCCAACTTCCAAAGTGTGCTGGTGTAAAGCTCTCATAGCTAAGTGGATCACGTCATATGTCAGCAGCCAAGTAAGCTGAAAATGAATAGACTCCGATCTCCGACCAGCGGAGCCGGTCGCATCTCCCCCGCCAGAGGCCGGAGGCAATTGAACAAAGGCTTGTTTCTCTCCGGAGCACAAAGGAGGGACTGACCACCGTTGGGTAGGCTGAGGGCGCGTGGCTAGTACCCAGAGCTTCGGGATCGGCAAGGCGGCACTCACAGGTAGGTGTTGCAGAGTATACTCACAGCAGTAGAATGGTGCGCTAGTGAGACTGCATACAGGATCGCCCGCATTTCCAATTCTCGGGTGGTGGACCGGGACATTATCGGACTCCTCTCTCTGTGGTTGTAAATACAGCTGCACTGGGGACACATGTTCCGTTAGCTCCATGTAGTCTGAGTCCTCATTAGATAGATAGGCGGTGTGGTCCCATTCTGGTATACCTCTAACAATGGTGGTAAGCTCATGAAAATGGTTGTCTGCCTTATTAAATAGGTCCATCAGCATGGTATGAATATCTGGGTGCTCCATATTGAACTAGCAGTATGATGATCGTATCGTACTCTACTATCTGGTGAGGCGTTAGCAATATGAGTAGTTGAAGGCCGGCGCCGCTTCTTGTGACGAAGTAGTTCTAAGCTTCAGAAAAACACTGGAATGAAGTTATACTTATGGCTCGCAGTTCTTGTCGTTGTTAGGGATCAAATATAAGTGTTGGATATCAGTAGTTTGTTAGGATTCAGGTAGATTTGAATAAAAAGTTTATACTAGATCCAGAGCTGCTGAAAAGTGCGACTTGTCATGGCGTCGGCTAGACACGCCCCCCGGATGGCAGGCTTTTGAGTGTCCTTGCAAAGAAAGGTGGCTATATTGGTCACTGATTTGTTTTTGTTTTGTTTTTGAATGTCAGAAATGTATATTTGTGAATGTTGAGATGTTATATTGGTTTCACTGGTAAAAATAAATAATTGAAATGGGTATATATTTGTTTTTTGTTAAGTTGCCTAATAATTATGCACAGTAATAGTCACCTGCACACACAGATATCCCCCTAAAATAGCTAAAACTAAAAACAAACTAAAAACTACTTCCAAAAATATTCAGCTTTGATATTAATGAGTTTTTTGGGTTCATTGAGAACATGGTTGTTGTTCAATAATAAAATTAATCCTCAAAAATACAACTTGCCTAATAATTATGCACTCCCTGTATATAATACAATTAGAATATCTAATATCTACATTGGAGCTGTTGACCTTCCCAGTGTGTATATGACTTGCTATAACCCAAGACAGGAGATGCCAACTTTAGGGCAAAAACAAGAGATTCCCACTCTAAGCCCAAGACAAGAGATGCCCACTCTACTGCCGAGACTTGAACAGGACACAGATACTTGCCAGGGCCCACTGCAGGGCTTGGGCTCAAGAGCTGGACACAAGAATACTGGCACTTGGCAGATATCCTCTGTAGAGCTTGGGTGCAGTAGCAGGAGACTGGCCCTTGTCAGTTACCCTATTCGGAGCTGGTACAGGTACTGAATACAGGAACTTGGCAGATACTTTCTGCAGAGCTTGGACACAGTAGCTGGAGACAGGCAATTGACAGAAACCCTCTACAGAGCTTAGCACGGGTGAAGGTATTGGAACATAGCAGAGGCTCTTTCCAGAGCTTGGACAAAGTAGCTGGAGACAGGCAATTGACAGAAACCCTCTACAGAGATTAGCACAAGTGCAGGATACTGGAATGTGGCAGAGACTCTCTGCAGAGTTTGGATGCAGAATCAGGTGACTGGTTCTTGGCAAATATCTCTTACAGTGTTTGAGTACATGCGCTTGATACAGGAACTTGGCAAGCACCCACTGTAGGGCTAGGCACTGAAAAAGGATACCAGCGCTTGACAGTCATCCTCTGCAGGACTAGGTAACAGGAACAGGATGCCAGAAAAGCAAGATGATGCCACAGGAAACAGAGATAGGCTGGTACTGAGAGAATAGCCAGGAGACAAGCAGAGGGTCAGATACCTGAGAGCAGTCATTTTCGCTTTATCTTAATTTCCAATCCCCAGTGTGACTCATTATACAAGTCCTATCAGGGGGGTTTACCGGGGTAGGAATGTTCCACTGGGTGGTATCCGTTATGCGCATGCGCAACACTTTCATTGATGTAGAAGCTGACATCACCGTCCCCCTGTTTCAACATTCACACAGCAGCAGAGCACATTACGGAGCGGCGCAGCTATAGGTAAGTATGTGTCAGGGTTTTTTCCCTGTTGTCTGCCATGTGCTGCTGGCAGCCATTTTACTCACCTCTCTTCCTGACTATGGTGCATTGTGGGGGATGCTGCTCATTTCCTACACTTCCTTTTATGGCCAGACTGGTGTGCTTCATCCATGTGAGACAGGATGCAGTCTCAGAATTGTGATGTCATCACTTATTATTTAAAGGTCCTCTGTTCAGTATGCTTTGCCTTTGCGTTGTCTCAGACCTGTTTGTGAGAGTTCCTGTGTATTACCTGGCTGCCTGACGTCCTTCCTGGTTCCTGATCCCTGGCTTGTTCCTGACTCTGCTGTTTTCCTTGTTCCTGATTCCGGCTCGTCTGACTATTCACTTTGGCTCCTGACTCGGCTCGTCTGACTACCAGCTCTAGTTTTGACTCCTGGCTTGTTATTTGACTTGTGGACTTTTTATAATTTTTTGCTATTAATAAAGGTGTGATTATTTTTGCACTTCTCGTCTCAGTCTGATTCCTGGCACCCTGACATTACGCAAAGGCCATGAATCCTGATGGTGCTAATAATCCACCTTTACCTGCCATCGTTTCCAGATGGATGAACAGGATCACCGCTTGGATGAATTTGCACTAGCCCTGCAAACCCTGCTGACTCGCACTGCACATTTGGACCAAAGTGTGCCGCAAGTTATAGCTGCTACTGTCTCCGCTGCTGCACCTATGCCTACCAGGAGCATGTCCGGTTCTGCACCTCTACCTCAGCGATATGGAGGCCTATTCAGTGCAGAGGCTTTTTGAACCAGGTGGGCATTTACTTTGAGATGTTACCTCAGGCATTTCCCTCTGCCAGAGCTAAGGTGGGATTTCTAATCTCGTTACTCTCTGACACAGCTCTTGCCTGGGCTAATCCCTTGCCTGGGCTAATCCCTTGTGGGAGACTAATAAACCTGTGATTTCAAATTACCCTGAATTTTTGGCCTCCTTTCGAAGGGTATTTGATGCTCCGGCTCGCTCCTTCTCTGCTGCTAAACGACTCATGTCCATTCAGCAAGGTACATGATCTGTTGCTCAGTATGCTATTGAGTTCCGTACGCTTGCCGCAGAGGTAGGTTGGAACAATGAAGCTCTTGTTGACGCTTTCTTTCATGGGCTCTCTGATGCGATTAAAGACAAAGTTGCTGCCAGAGATTTACCAGAGGATCTCGAGGCATTGGTGCCATTTTTTATCCTAATTGGCATCAGACTCAGAGAGAGGCCCTCTTTCAAGGAACGCTTGCGGAAGCCTCCTGTTCCATTGTCTCCTATGTGTTCGTTCCCACCCATGCCTCCCTCTCCTCCCATGCCTCCTGGTCCCAATTCACCAGGTACTGCTGAGCCAATGCAGTTGGGATTCACGCATCTCTCCGCGGCGGAGAAGGCCTTTAGGAGGAGGGAGGGGCTCTGCCTCTATTGTGGGTTACAGGGCCACCTTTTGAAGTCTTGTCCTACACGGCCGGGAAACGCTCACACCTAAGGTCCTAAGGTCCTATCCTCATCCCCGGAACCGCTTAAGGAGAAACCTTTTGTCACAGTTGTCCTTTCCTGGGTTGACTCCGGTGCTGCGGGCTATTTATTCCTGTTTTACCTTTTTCCATTCCGCTGGCTATTGAGGCCATTGATGGCAGGCCCCTTCAGCCCGCACTCGTTACTCACGAAACTGCTCCGTTGTCCATGGCTGTTGGGGCTCTCCATTTTGAAACCCTCCAGTTCCAGGTGATAAACTCTCCGCATTTTCTGGTTGTTCTGGGTTATCCCTGGCTCTAAAAGCACAATCCCAGTCTCGACTGGCGCAGGTCCGAAATTTTGTCGTGGTCCCCGCAATGTATTTCCACTTGTCTTCGGAAACCAGTTAAAGTCTTGTGCACTTCTTCGGTATCTCAATTGCCAGAGGAGTACCGAGAGTTCCTAGACGTGTTTGACAAGGTGCGCGCCGGTATGTTGCCTCCTCACCGGTCTTATGATTGTGCCATAGACCTGCAACCCGGAGCCATTCCTCTTTGGGGCCGGGTGTATCCTCTGTCTGTTGCAGAGAATTGTGCTATGGAGGAGTATGTTGTCGATGCTCTGTCGCAGGGAATCATCCGCAAATCCTGCTCTCCTGCAGGGGCTGGCTTCTTCTTTGTGAAGAAAAAGGGTGGTGAGTTAAGACCATGTATCGATTAGAGGGGTCTTAATCGTCTTACCATTAAGAATGCTTACATTATTCCGCTCATTACGGAACTCTTTGACCGCCTCAAGGGAGCTACGGTCTTTACTAAACTTGATTTGAGAGGAGCGTACAATCTCGTTAGGATTAAGGAGGGTCACGATTGGAAAACAGCATTTAACACAAGGAGCAGGCATTATGAGTATCTTGTAATGCCCTTTGGCCTGTGTAATGCTCCTGCTGTTTTTCAGGAATTTATTAATGATGTCCTACGAGATATGTTGCAACAGTGTATTGTGGTGTACTTAGACGACAACCTCATACACACACCCACACTTGAGGCTCATCGTTCTGATGTTACACAGGTTCTTCAGAGACTACGTGAGAACGGCCTGTTTTGTAAACTCAAGAAATGTGAGTTCCATCAGACTTAAGTAACCTTCCTAGGTTATGTTATCTCCGTTGCAGGGTTCTCCATGAATCCTGACATGTTATCTGCAGTTCTGCAGTGGCCTCGCCCAGTTGTTTTTCGGTCTATTCAACATTTTTTGGGGTTCGCCAATTACTATAGAAAGTTTATTAAAAACTTTTCTTCCTTGGTCAAACCTATCACAGACATGACCCGTAAAGAGAATGATCCACTCCATTGGTCACCTACTGCCATTAAGGCCTTTGTTAGTCTTAAGACTGCCTTTGCTGCCGCTCCAGTTCTTGCTCATCCTAACCCTGTCCTGCCTTTCGTTCTTGAGGTCGATGCGTCTGAGACTGGAGTAGGTGCCCTCTTGTCTCAGCGTCCTACTCCTGACGGTTGCTTGCATTCGTGTGGTTTCTTCCCTAAAAAATTGTCTCCAGCGGAGTGCAATTATGAAATTGGCGACAAGGAATTACTGGCCATAATTTTGGCACTCAAGGAATGGAGGCATCTTCTCGAGGGTACTAGCGTGCCAGTGCTCATTCTTACTGACCACAAGAATTTACCTTATCTATCTGAAGCAAAATGTTTGTCGCCCTGACAGGCCAGATGGGCGCTATTTTTGTCTCGGTTTAATTATGTGGTCTCCTACCTGCCTGGTAGTAAGAATGTTAGGGCTGATGCCCTCTCTCGACAATTTTCGCCTCTGTCCAAGGAGGAGTCTGTACCTACTCCTGTTATACCTCCTGACCATATTTTGGCTACCATACGTACTAATTTGACTTCTCCCTTGGGGGAGGAGATCCTGGCTGCACAAACCAATGAACCTCCTGAAAAACCTAGTGGTAAGTGTTTTGTTCCTGAGAATCTTCGAACTAAACTTTTGCACACTTACCACTATCCTAAAGCCGCAGGTCACCCAGACAAGAACCAAATGATTTGGTCTGTCACTCGACAATTCTGGTGGCCAGGTCTTCGTTCTGATATTGCTGCGTATGTTGCTTCCTTCTCAGTTTGTGCACAGAATAAGACTCCTCTGCTTCTTCCTGTGGGTCTTCTTCAACCTATTGCTAATGGTGAGCGTCCTTGGACACATCTTTCCATGGACATCATTGTCAAGCTCCCTGTTTCCAATGGCAATACTGTTATCCTTATGGTGGTTGACCGTTTTTCTAAAATGTCACATTGCATTCCCTTGATGAAGCTGCCTACCGCTCAGGAGCTTGCTTTGATTTTTCCCGGGAGGTCTTCCGTTTACATGGGCTACCCAAGGAGATAGTGTTGGACCGGGGTAACCAGTTTGTCTCCAGATTTTGGCGTTCCTTTTGTGCTCAAATGGGGATCCAGCTTTCCTTCTCCTCGGCATATCACCCTCAATCCAATGGGGCTGCGGAACGGTCTAATCAAGCTCTGGAACAGTTCCTCCATTTCTATGTCTCAGATCACCACAATAATTGGTCTGAACTGTTACCTTGGGCAGAGTTTGCTCATAATAGTGCTATTAATGCTTCCTCCAAGTTATCCCCGTTCATGGGGAATTATGGGTTTCAACCATCCTTGTTGCCCAATTCATTCATGTCTCAGGGTATTCCGGCTTTGGAGGAGCATCTCCGGCAACTCTGTTCCACGTGTGTGCAGATTCAGGATTGCCTTCATCGTTCTATGCAGTGCCAAAAGTTCCAGGCTGATCGTAGGCGTCTGCCCGCACCTTCCTACCAGGTTGGTGAGAGAGTTTGGCTGTCCTCCCGCAACTTGAACCTTCGTGTGCCTTCCAAAAAATTGTCTCTCCGTTATGTTGGTCCTTTTCGAATACTCTGACGGGTTAATCCTGTGGCCTACGCTCTTGACCTTCCACCTGCTATGCGCATCTCCAATGTTTTTCATGTCTCCCTCTTGAAACCATTGGTTTGTAATCGGTTTACCACTGTGTTGCCTCGTCCCCGTCCTATCTTTGTTGACAAGCATGAGGAGTATGAGGTCAGCAGCATTATTGACTCTCGTATGTCAAGGGGCCGTGTACAGTATTTGGTTCACTGGAGGGGCTACAGTCCGGAGGAGCGTTCTTGGGTTCCCTCCTCTGATGTTCATGCTCCCACCCTCCTCCGTGCCTTCCAAGCCCGTTTCCCCAATAAGCCTTTTGTCCTCCCGCGGGGGAGGGGTCATTGAGGGGAGGGTACTGTCAGGGTTTTTTCCCTGTTGTTTGCCATGTGCTGCTGGCAGCCATTTTACTCACCTATCTTCCTGACTATGGTGCAGATAGCTCAGCATGCTAAGGCACTGTGGATGAGCTCTGTAGCAACCCAAGGGTTGCAGGTTCGATCCCCGGCGAGGTCGACTCAGCCTTTCATCCTTCTGAGGTCGATAAAATGAGCAGCGCCTTGAGACCCTTAGGGGTGAATAGCCGCGCTTTACAAGTACCCAATATATACATACAATACACATTGTGGGGGATGCTGCTCATTTCCTACACTTCCTTTTATGGCCAGACTGGTGTGCTTCATCCATGTGAGACAGGATGCAGTCTCAGAATTGTGATGTCATCACTTATTATTTAAAGGGCCTCTGTTCAGTATGCTTTGCCTTTGCGTTGTCTCAGACCTGTTTTTGAGAGTTCCTGTGTATTACCTGGCTGCCTGACGTCCTTCCTGGTTCCTGATCCCTGGCTTGTTCCTGACTCTGCTGTTTTCCTTGTTCCTGATTCCGGCTCGTCTGACTATTCGCTTTGGCTCCTGACTCGGCTCGTCTGACTACCAGCTCTGTTTTTGACTCCTGGCTTGTTATTTGACTTGTGGACTTTTTATTATTTTTTGCTATTAATAAAGGTGTGATTATTTTTGCACTTCTCGTCTCAGTCTGATTCCTGGCAGTATGATGATCTTTGAAACTCCCCTATTAATCACGAGCATTGCATTATAAAATGAATTTAATGCGCAATTCCATCAATTAACGCTGACATGATCTCTTTCAACAATAAACAGTGTGCATGCTAGCAGGGATTGAAACGAATGTGCATGCGCCCAGACACTATCACATATGATAATCATATGCACAAATCTGAATGGAGATTGGACGGTTTATTTAGTAGTAATACAAGCCCATTTTTAGGGACTGGATTACACAAAATCATATTGGAAATTAAATAATTATTTTTAAAGCATAACTAAAGATCGTTTTCATCTAAAAGTAAGTTTATTTTACTTGGCTAAACTTTTTTAATAGATATATATGTTTTGTTAGGGGGGCTTTTGGACACTATTTTGTAATCCTTTAACCCATGTTGTGACACAGATACATGAGAACCACAAATTGGCAACTCTCATGACACTACCACAAGAGATTTCCTGTTGGTAACTAAACTAAAATTAATGCCCCCTTTGAGACAACTCCTATAAAAAAAAAGAAAATCCTCCAAAACCTATAAAACCTATAAAAACAATGAAAACATCATAAGCCATTAAAATCTATTTGACTTAACTGCAATTGAAGAGTCTTTTTGTTCAGCTTCTTTATGGTCATTAGTAGCACTAAGGTCTGTGTGTCCACCATGTTTCTTAGTATTTGTAAGAAAAAAATAAATATAATTTGTATTGTTAATCACAATAACCATACATACCATGAGCTAATACTACAGTGAATGCAAAAACATATCAGCTGATTCCATGGCGTGAGAGAGAATTGGTTACACGCTGTCTGAAGGAATAATATTATTGTTCTTAAATCAGATGTTTTTGAATAAAGGTTCATTTTTATCCCACAAGCAGTCTATGCTTATTACTGAACTTTGACATGTAAAACATATTAACCAATCATAAATGTGGATGGACGGGCCCATTGTCAATATTGCACCCTCACACTCTTCTGATTAGCTAATTGCTATAATTGCTATGTAGTGACAGGATTGTACTGCATAGTTTAACTGTAAGTAGCTATTCCAATTGATAATAGCTCTTTTATACTGCACAAAAGCTGCATTTTTTGGTGTGGTTTTGATCACTCGTGACAAAATTTGAACTAGATAGTGTCCCTGTATGTACAATATACATCTCATGACCCTGCTATTTTATACATTTTTCAGTACAATTCTCCCCACCCCCAAGTTTACAGCTTGTTTAACACCATGAAATTTGGAAAATAGAATTATTACTTCTTTTCAAAGTAATAGCGGAAATTGTAAACATCTGTTTACTATGCAGAGCTATAATATCTTTACACACTTGACAAATGGATTTCCTTAGCTCTTGTAGGTTTTCTATATTGTTCTCTATAGACGTTACTGCACTGCGTGAGGATATTCATTTGGTGACCATATGAAAAGTAGTGAGTTTGATTAATACAAATATAATAGCAATACATAGAACATTTTGACTTGTGAACATGAAGCACAGATGTGGGATCTGAAATTATTTCCAGCAATGCTTTTTAATTGCCAGTGTATTTGATCTTTTAATTTTACATGAGCTAACAGGATGTTTTGCTAATTGGGTATAGCAAAATAGGAGGCTTAAAGGGACATTAAACAGCTGGGTACAACTACCGTAGCAGAATAACTACTTACAATGTTATTGTTTTTGTTCCTGTGCCTTCAGCTCTCTTTAAAGCCATTCTCTTATTTCAACTGATCACAGTATGGTAAAGCTTTAATGCTCTGTTTAATTTATTAAAATATGCTATCATTTATTGTATATTCATGTTAGTGCAAACTAGGAACATATGTCACTTACATAGTATTTATAGCTTAAATATATGTATCAGCATTAAAAAAGCATTGTACTGACCCCCTTAACTAGGGATGCCACCCAGCTTGTATTATTTTACTGACATGGCCGGTATTGTCAACGTTCATGTCAATGTAGAAAATAAATAATAAATATGGGGGAAAAAGCCTCTGTCAAAGTCAGGGGTGGACTGATCAGCTGGGCAAATAGGACCTGGACCGAGGGCCCAGCATGTCAGGGGGGCCCACAAATGGCATCTCCATGGCTCCTGGTATGCTACTTAAGCTGGGGCTGACAGCTGTCCTATCAATAACTAAGCAGTTAAGTGTGGGTTTTGTGGGAGTCCTAGCCAGAATGGGATTTGTTGCTTGGGGGGGTCCTGTCAGGGGTCTGTTGCTGTGAGGGCTATGGAATGTGGGGTCTGGACCTGAAGGTTGGACGTCCGGCCATTTAGGTTGGGTGGGCTGGTGGGGGCAGGGAGGCTACCATGTTAATTTGCCTACATTTGGGTCAGTGTGAAACAGTGGGGGCCCTTCCCTAATTTTTGCCCGGGGCCCTGATTTGTCTCAGTCCGCCCCTGGTCAAAGTGAAACTTCGTCTGAGTGTGATGAATGCTAGCAATAAACAAATGAGCATTTCAAATCAGTCATATCAGCTTTAGTTTTCGAGTTATGCTGTTTAATTGTTTATTAAAATTTATTTTAATGAGCATGGCAGTTATTTTCTTTCAAGAAAGGTGGCAACCCTACCCCCAACGTGCTCCTTTACGTCTTTGTGTTAATGTCTTATCCCATGTGTCAAATATTTTTTTTTATGAATGTTCTTATTTGGGAACTTAGATCTTGTGGTAGCGGCATAAGGAATACACTTGTTTTATTCTGTTTCTATAATATATAATATATATGTATGCATATATATATATATATATATATATATATATATATATATATATATATATATATATATATATATATCAAACACACTCATATATACTGTATATGACAGCAAATTTAAATTAGTAAGAGAAATAAATGATTAGATATTGCTAAATATTATTATTATAATTATAATTAACAATTGCCTGCCCCATCGCTAATATTGAGTCTCTAAGAAAAAAAAATCTATTGATTTTAGTGACTGTACCATACGGGCGCCTCTACTATTTACTGATAGTGTGCTATGTCAGGCAGGAAATAATAGTACCACTTGAACACAGACTATAAAACTTGCTACATATGCTTCTTATATTGAGATATAATTAATCAAATCAAACTAATACTCACTCAATATACAGAACCCCAAATCTTTCTTTCATGATTCAGATAGAGCATGCAATTTTGAACAACTTTCTAATTTACTCCTATTATAATATTTTATTCGTTCTCTTGGTATCTTTATTTAAAAAGCAGGAATGTGATGCATAGGAGCCGGTGCATTTTTGTTTCAGAACCCTGGATAGAGCTTGCTGATTGGTGATTACCATCAGGAATGTAAGCATAGGAGCCGGCCCATACCAGCAGGAATGTAAGCATAGGAGCCGGCCCATACCAGCAGGAATGTAAGCATAGGAGCCGGCCCATACCAGCAGGAATGTAAGCATAGGAGCCGGCCCATACCAGCAGGAATGCAAGCATAGGAGCCGGCCCATACCAGCAGGAATGCAAGCATAGGAGCCGGCCCATACCAGCAGGAATGCAAGCATAGGAGCCGGCCCATACCAGCAGGAATGCAAGCATAGGAGCCAGCCTATACCAGCAGGAATGCAAGCATAGGAGCCGGCCCATACCAGCAGGAATGTAAGCATAGGAGCCGGCCCATACCAGCAGGAATGTAAGCATAGGAGCCGGCCCATACCAGCAGGAATGTAAGCATAGGAGCCGGCCCATACCAGCAGGAATGTAAGCATAGGAGCCGGCCCATACCAGCAGGAATGTAAGCATAGGAGTCGACCCATACCAGCAGAAATGTAAGACTAGGAGCCGGCCCATACCAGCAGGAATGGAAGCATAGGAGCCCACCCATACCAGCAGAAATGTAAGCATAGGAGCCCGCCCATACCAGCAGCAATGTAAGCATAGGAGCCGGCCCATACCAGCAGGAATGTAAGCATAGGAGCCGGCCCATACCAGCAGGAATGGAAGCAAAGGAGCCCACCCATACCAGCAGAAATGTAAGCATAGGAGCCTGCCCATACCAGCAGGAATGTAAGCATAGGAGCCGGCCCATACCAGCAGGAATGCAAGCATAGGAGCCGGCCCATACCAGCAGGAATGTAAGCATAGGAGCCGGCCCATACCAGCAACAATGTAAGCATAGGAGCCGGCCCATACCAGCAGGATTGCAAGCAAAGGAGCCGGCCCATACCAGCAGGAATGTAAGCATAGGAGCCCGCCCATATCAGCAGCAATGTAAGCATAGGAGCCCACCCATACCAGCAGGAATGCAAGCAAAGGAGCCGGCCCATACCAGCAGGAATGTAAGCATAGGAGCCCGCCCATACCAGCAGCAATGTAAGCATAGGAGCCGGCCCATACCAGCAGAAATGTAAGACTAGGAGCCGGCCCATACCAGCAGGAATGGAAGCATAGGAGCCCACCCATACCAGCAGAAATGTAAGCATAGGAGCCCGCCCATACCAGCAGCAATGTAAGCATAGGAGCCGGCCCACACCAGCAGGAATGTAAGCATAGGAGCCGGCCCATACCAGCAGGAATGGAAGCAAAGGAGCCCACCCATACCAGCAGAAATGTAAGCATAGGAGCCCACCCATACCAGCAGGAATGTAAGCATAGGAGCCGGCCCATACCAGCAGGAATGCAAGCATAGGAGCCGGCCCATACCAGCAGGAATGCAAGCATAGGAGCCGGACCATACCAGCAGGAATGTAAGCATAGGAGCCCGCCCATACCAGCAGGAATGTAAGCATAGGAGCCCGCCCATACCAGCAGGAATGTAAGCATAGGAGTCGACCCATACCAGCAGGAATGTAAGCATAGGAGCCCACCCATACCAGCAGAAATGTAAGCATAGGAGCCCGCACATACCAGCAGGAATGTAAGCATAGGAGCCCACCCATACCAGCAGGAATGTAAGCATAGGAGCCTACCCATACCAGCAGGAATGTAAGCATAGGAGCCCACCCATACCAGCAGAAATGTAAGTATAGGAGCCCGCCCATACCAGCAGGAATGTAAGCATAAGAGCCCATCCATACCAGCAGAAATGTAAGCATAGGAGCCGGCCCATACCAGCAGGAATGTAAGCATAGGAGTCGCCCATACCAGCAGGAATGTAAGACTAGGAGCCGGCCCATACCAGCAGGAATGGAAGCATAGGAGCCCACCCATACCAGCAGAAATGTAAGCATAGGAGCCCGCCCATACCAGCAGCAATGTAAGCATAGGAGCCGGCCCATACCAGCAGGAATGTAAGCATAGGAGCCGGCCCATACCAGCAGGAATAGAAGCATAGGAGCCCACCCATACCAGCAGAAATGTAAGCATAGGAGCCTGCCCATACCAGCAGGAATGTAAGCATAAGAGCCGGCCCATACCAGCAGGAATGTAAGCATAGGAGCCGGCCCATACCAGCAGGAATGCAAGCATAGGAGCCGGCCCATACCAGCAGGAATGTAAGCATAGGAGCCGGCCCATACCAGCAACAATGTAAGCATAGGAGCCGGCCCATACCAGCAGGATTGCAAGCAAAGGAGCCGGCCCATACCAGCAGGAATGTAAGCATAGGAGCCCGCCCATATCAGCAGCAATGTAAGCATAGGAGCCCACCCATACCAGCAGGAATGCAAGCAAAGGAGCCGGCCCATACCAGCAGGAATGTAAGCATAGGAGCCCGCCCATACCAGCAGCAATGTAAGCATAGGAGCCGGCCCATACCAGCAGGAATGTAAGCATAGGAGCTGGCCCATACCTGCAGGAATGTAAGCATAGGAGCTGGCCCATACCAGCAGGAATGTAAGCATAGGAGCCCATCCATACCAGCAGGAATGCAAGCATAGGAGCCGGCCTATACCAGTAGCAATGTAAGCATAGGAGCCGGCCCATACCAGCAGGAATGCAAGCAAAGGAGCCGGCCCATACCAGCAGGAATGTAAGCATAGGAGCCCACCCATACCAGCAGCAATGTAAGCATAGGAGCCCGCCCATACCAGCAGGAATGTAAGCAAAGGAGCAGGCCCATACCAGCAGGAATGTAAGCATAGGAGCCCGCCCATACCAGCAGCAATGTAAGCATAGGAGCCGGCCCATACCAGCAGGAATGTAAGCATATGAGTCTGCCCATACCTGCAGGAATGTAAGCATAGGAGCTGGCCCATACCAGCAGGAATGTAAGCATAGGAGCTGGCCCATACCAGCAGGAATGTAAGCATAGGAGCTGGCCTACCAGCAGGAATGTAAGCATAGGAGCCCGTCCATACCAGCAGGAATGTAAGCATAGGAGCCGGCCCATACAAGCAGGAATGTAAGCATATGTGCCGGCCCATACCAGCAGGAATGTAAGCATAGGAGCCCGTCTATACCAGCAGGAATATAAGCATAGGAGCCCACCCATACCAGCAGAAATGTAAGCATAGGAGCCCGCCCATACCAGCAGGAATGTAAGCATAGGAGCCGGCCCAAACCAGCAGGAATGTAAGCATAGGAGCCGGCCCATACCAGCAGGAATGTAAGCATAGGAGCCCGTCCATACCAGCAGGAATGCAAGCATAGGAGCCCGTCCATACCAGCAGGAATGCAAGCATAGGAGCTGGCCCATACCAGCAGGATTGCAAGCAAAGGAGCCGGCCCATACCAGCAGGAATGTAAGCATAGGAGCCCGTCCATACCAGCAGCAATGTAAGCATAGGAGCCGGCCCATACCAGCAGGAATGTAAGCATAGGAGCCCGTGTATACCAGCAGGAATATAAGCATAGGAGCCCGCCCATACCAGCAGGAATATAAGCATAGGAGCCCGCCCATACCAGCAGGAATGTAAGCATAGGAGCCTGTCCATACCAGCAGGAATGTAAGCATAGGAGTCGACCCATACCAGCAGAAATGTAAGCATAGGAGCCGGCCCATACCAGCAGGAATGTAAGCATAGGAGCCGGCCCATACCAGCAGGAATGTAAGCATAGGAGCCCACCCATACCAGCAGAAATGTAAGCATAGGAGCCCGCCCATACCAGCAGGAATGTAAGCATAGGAGCCCGCCCATACCAGCAGCAATGTAAGCATAGGAGCCGGCCCATACCAGCAGGAATGTAAGCATAGGAGCTGGCCCATACTTGCAGGAATGTAAGCATATGAGCTGGCCCATACCAGCAGGAATGTAAGCATAGGAGCCCGTCCATACCAGCAGGATTGCAAGCAAAGGAGCCGGCCCATACCAGCAGGAATGCAAGCATAGGAGCCCGCCCATACCAGCAGCAATGTAAGCATAGGAGCCCACCCATACCAGCAGGAATGCAAGCAAAGGAGCCGGCCCATACCAGCAGGAATGTAAGCATAGGAGCCCGCCCATACCAGCAGCAATGTAAGCATAGGAGCCGGCCCATACCTGCAGGAATGTAAGCATAGGAGCCGGCCCATACCAGCAGGAATGTAAGCATAGGAGCCCGTCTATACCAGCAGGAATATAAGCATAGGAGCCCACCCATACCAGCAGAAATGTAAGCATAGGAGCCCGCCCATACCAGCAGGAATGTAAGCATAGGAGCCGGCCCAAACCAGCAGGAATGTAAGCATAGGAGCCGGCCCATACCAGCAGGAATGTAAGCATAGGAGCCCGTCCATACCAGCAGGAATGCAAGCATAGGAGCCCGTCCATACCAGCAGGAATGCAAGCATAGGAGACCGTCCATACCAGCAGGAATGCAAGCATAGGAGACCGTCCATACCAGCAGGAATGTAAGCTTAGGAGCTGGCCCATACCAGCAGCAATGTAAGCATAGGAGCTGGCCCATACCAGCAGGATTGCAAGCAAAGGAGCCGGCCCATACCAGCAGGAATGTAAGCATAGGAGCCCGTCCATACCAGCAGCAATGTAAGCATAGGAGCCCGCCCATACCAGCAGGAATGCAAGCAAAGGAGCCGGCTCATACCAGCAGGAATGTAAGCATAGGATCCCGCCCATACCAGCAGCAATGTAAGCTTAGGAGCCGGCCCATACCAGCAGGAATGTAAGCATAGGAGTCCGCCCATACCTGCAGGAATGTAAGCATAGGAGCTGGCCCATACCAGCAGGAATGTAAGCATAGGAGCTGGCCTACCAGAAGGAATGTAAGCATAGGAGCCCGTCCATACCAGCAGGAATGTAAGCATAGGAGCCGGCCCATACAAGCAGGAATGTAAGCATATGTGCCGGCCCATACCAGCAGGAATGTAAGCATAGGAGCCCGTCTATACCAGCAGGAATATAAGCATAGGAGCCCGCCCATACCAGCAGGAATGTAAGCATAGGAGCCCGTCCATACCAGCAGGAATGTAAGCATAGGAGTCGACCCATACCAGCAGAAATGTAAGCATAGGAGCCGGCCCATACCAGCAGGAATGTAAGCATAGGAGCCCACCCATACCAGCAGAAATGTAAGCATAGGAGCCCGCCCATACCAGCAGGAATGTAAGCATAGGAGCCCACCCATACCAGCAGAAATATAAGCATAGGAGCCCGCCCATACCAGCAGGAATGTAAGCATAGGAGCCCGCCCATACCAGCAGGAATGTAAGCATAGGAGCCCGCCCATACCAGCAGGAATTTAAGCATAGGAGCCCGCCCATACCAGCAGGAATTTAAGCATAGGAGCAAGCCCATACCAGCAGGAATGTAAGCATAGGAGCCCGCCCATACCAGCAGGAATGTAAGCATAGAAGCCCGTCCATACCAGCAGGAATGTAAGCATAGGAGTCGACCCATACCAGCAGGAATGTAAGCATAGGAGCCGGCCCATACCAGCAGGAATGTAAGCATAGGAGCCGGCCCATACCAGCAGGAATGTAAGCATAGGAGCCCACCCATACCAGCAGAAATGTAAGCATAGGAGCCCGCCCATACCAGCAGGAATGTAAGCATAGGAGCCCGCCCATACCAGCAGCAATGTAAGCATAGGAGCCGGCCCATACCAGCAGGAATGTAAGCATAGGAGCTGGCCCATACTTGCAGGAATGTAAGCATATGAGCTGGCCCATACCAGCAGGAATGTAAGCATAGGAGCCCGTCCATACCAGCAGGATTGCAAGCAAAGGAGCCGGCCCATACCAGCAGGAATGCAAGCATAGGAGCCCGCCCATACCAGCAGCAATGTAAGCATAGGAGCCCACCCATACCAGCAGGAATGCAAGCAAAGGAGCCGGCCCATACCAGCAGGAATGTAAGCATAGGAGCCCGCCCATACCAGCAGCAATGTAAGCATAGGAGCCGGCCCATACCTGCAGGAATGTAAGCATAGGAGCCGGCCCATACCAGCAGGAATGTAAGCATAGGAGCCCGTCTATACCAGCAGGAATATAAGCATAGGAGCCCACCCATACCAGCAGAAATGTAAGCATAGGAGCCCGCCCATACCAGCAGGAATGTAAGCATAGGAGCCGGCCCAAACCAGCAGGAATGTAAGCATAGGAGCCGGCCCATACCAGCAGGAATGTAAGCATAGGAGCCCGTCCATACCAGCAGGAATGCAAGCATAGGAGCCCGTCCATACCAGCAGGAATGCAAGCATAGGAGACCGTCCATACCAGCAGGAATGTAAGCTTAGGAGCTGGCCCATACCAGCAGCAATGTAAGCATAGGAGCTGGCCCATACCAGCAGGATTGCAAGCAAAGGAGCCGGCCCATACCAGCAGGAATGTAAGCATAGGAGCCCGTCCATACCAGCAGCAATGTAAGCATAGGAGCCCGCCCATACCAGCAGGAATGCAAGCAAAGGAGCCGGCTCATACCAGCAGGAATGTAAGCATAGGATCCCGCCCATACCAGCAGCAATGTAAGCTTAGGAGCCGGCCCATACCAGCAGGAATGTAAGCATAGGAGTCCGCCCATACCTGCAGGAATGTAAGCATAGGAGCTGGCCCATACCAGCAGGAATGTAAGCATAGGAGCTGGCCTACCAGAAGGAATGTAAGCATAGGAGCCCGTCCATACCAGCAGGAATGTAAGCATAGGAGCCGGCCCATACAAGCAGGAATGTAAGCATATGTGCCGGCCCATACCAGCAGGAATGTAAGCATAGGAGCCCGTCTATACCAGCAGGAATATAAGCATAGGAGCCCGCCCATACCAGCAGGAATGTAAGCATAGGAGCCCGTCCATACCAGCAGGAATGTAAGCATAGGAGTCGACCCATACCAGCAGAAATGTAAGCATAGGAGCCGGCCCATACCAGCAGGAATGTAAGCATAGGAGCCCACCCATACCAGCAGAAATGTAAGCATAGGAGCCCGCCCATACCAGCAGGAATGTAAGCATAGGAGCCCACCCATACCAGCAGAAATATAAGCATAGGAGCCCGCCCATACCAGCAGGAATGTAAGCATAGGAGCCCGCCCATACCAGCAGGAATGTAAGCATAGGAGCCCGCCCATACCAGCAGGAATTTAAGCATAGGAGCCCGCCCATACCAGCAGGAATTTAAGCATAGGAGCAAGCCCATACCAGCAGGAATGTAAGCATAGGAGCCCGCCCATACCAGCAGGAATGTAAGCATAGAAGCCCGTCCATACCAGCAGGAATGTAAGCATAGGAGTCGACCCATACCAGCAGGAATGTAAGCATAGAAGCCCGCCCATACCAGCAGGAATGTAAGCATAGGAGCCTGCCCATACCAGCAGGAATGTAAGGATAGGAGCCGGTCCATACCAGCAGGAATGTAAGCATAGGAGTCGACCCATACCAGCAGAAATGTAAGCATAGGAGCCGGCCCATACCAGCAGGAGTGTAAGCATAGGAGCCGGCCCATACCAGCAGGAATGTAAGCATAGGAGCCGGCCCATACCAGCAGGAATATAAGCATAGGAGCCGGCCCATACCAGCAGGAGTGTAAGCATAGGAGCCGGCTCATACCAGCAGGTATGTAAGCATAGGAGCCGGCCCATACCAGCAGGAATGTAAGCATAGGAGCCGGCCCATACCAGCAGGAATGTAAGCATAGGAGCCCGCCCATACTAGCAGGAATGTAAGCATAGGAGCCCGCCCATACTAGCAGGAATGTAACCATAGGAGCCGGCCCATGCCAGCAGGAATGTAAGCATAGCAGCCGGCCCATACTAGCAGGAATGTAAGCATAGGAGCCGGCCCATACCAGCAGGATTGTAAGCATAGGAGCCGGCCCATACCAGCAGGAATGTAAGCATAGGAGCCGGACCATACCAGCAGGAATGTAAGCATAAGAGCCGGCCCATACCAGCAGGAATGTAAGCATAGGAGCCGGCTCATACTAGCAGGAATGTAAGCATAGGAGCCGGCCCATACCAGCAGGAATGTAAGCATAGGAGCCGGTGCATTTTTTTTTCAGCACTCTGGATAGTGTTTGCTATTTGGTGTCTAACAGCAGGAATGTAAAGCATAGGAGCCGGCCCATACAAGCAGGAATGTAAGCATAGGTGCCGGCCCATTGTTGTTTCAGCACCCTGATTGGTGGCTACCAGCAGGAATGTAAGCAGAGGAATGTAAGCATAGAAGCCGGCCCATACCAGCAGGAATGTAAGCATAAGAGCCGGCCCATACCAGCAGGAATGTAAGCATAGGAGCCGGCTCATACTAGCAGGAATGTAAGCATAGGAGCCAGCCCATACCAGCAGGAATGTAAGCATAGGAGCCGGTGCATTTTTGTTTCAGCACTCTGGATAGTGTTTGCTATTTGGTGGCTAACAGCAGGAATGTAAAGCATAGGAGCCGTCCCATACAAGCAGGAATGTAAGCATAGGAGCCGGCCCATTTTTGATTCAGCACCCTGATTGGTGGCTACCAGCAGGAATGTAAGCAGAGGAATGTAAGCATAGAAGCCGGCCCATACCAGCAGGAATGTAAGTATAGGAGCCGGACCATTTGTTTTTCAGCACCCTGGATAGAGCTTGCTGATAGGTGGCTACATTTAACCACCAATCAGCAAGCGCTACCCAGGTGCTAAACCAAAGATGGGCCGACTCAAAAGCTTAAATTCCTGCTTTTTCAAATAGAGATACCAAGACAACGAAGACAAATTTATAATAGGAGTATTTTAGAAATTTGCCTGCTCTATCTAAATCATTAAAGAAAAAAATGTGGGTTCAGTGTCCCTTTAAACCCAAGTTTTCCTTAACACAGTGTATCAAGAACAAAGTGCTGTTTGAAGAGAACAGTCAAATATGGAGCAGCGCATTTTAAAAACTTTTTTTTTTCTTTATTTCTCTGCAGCTAATTTGCAGTGCAATTTTTAACTGCTGCACTATGTAATAAAACTTTATAAACGGCTTTAGTCTACTGTTAATCAACACTTTGCAATTGAACTGGTGCTTTAGTGTAACTACCTAATTTTTAATTTAATTTTATTTCAAAGTCTGATCCCGCCTATTACGGTCAGTCCAGCACCGAAATACCAGGCAATTCCTCTCTGAACAAGGAACACAGCAACCCCAAACAATCGTTTCGGCCTTTATCGTCTGGTGTTGCTGTGTTCCTTGTTCAGAAAGGAATTGCCTGGTATTTCGGCACTGGACTGGCCATAATAGGTGGGATCAGACTGATATACTACAGGAAAGTTCTACTCTGAGAAAAGCATTACTGGGCTAAAAAGCTGCACCCAGGTGGTTAATCGCCATAGAACAGGCTTACAATGGTATTGAGCCAGTTGTTCGTTCCTGTGAGTGCACTTCTCTCTGTATGTATTTAGTCTCCCTATGGGAAAAAGGGGCAACTAGACATGGACGTCTTGCTCAGTGTGCTTAGAGGAATACTGCTACACCTCACTGACGAGGCCCAATGAAGGCCGAAACGATCATCTGGGGTTGCTGTGTTCCTTGTTCAGAGAGGAATTGCCTGGTATTTCGGCGCTGGACGGACTGTAATAGGCGGGATCAGACTGATATACTACAGGAAAGTTATACTCTGTGAAAAGCATTACTAGGCTAAAAAGCTGCACCCAGGTGGTAAATCGCCATAGAACAGGCTAAAAATTGTATTGAGCCAGTTGTTCGTTCCTGTGAGTGCACTTCTCTCTGTATATATATATATATATATATATATATATATATATATAGTATATATACCTATATATCATTTACCAAAATGTATATATATGACCTCTGTTGAAGCGCATGTGCGCATGCGCGAAACGCGTCAGGTGCATTCTAGGTTACGCACCTTATCATGAGCAACATTGCTGAATAAAACTTTTTTGCACAAGTTTTCTGAGTCCGGAGTTCCAGTTCTTCTTCCTCCTTTGGATGTTGTGGTGTCATATATATATATATATATATATATATATATATATATATATATATATATATATATATATATATATATATATATATATATATATATATATATATATATATATGTATGAATTTATGAATAAATAGAACATATTCTAAGATGCAAAGAACATTGGAATGTGAAATATTCATATTTTTATGTCGGGTTAGCGCACTTGAGAATATGCGATCAGGTATGCACACAAGTATGGTTTTAACTTTTTTTCCACTTTTTTTGTTTAATCTACTTCTATGGCTGAATACTATAATGCGTGCGCAATACGAACAAGTGAAAAAGTTATATTTTCATCTTGTAATACGAGCGCTTAATTCTAGTGGAGTTGGTGTGCTAGCGGAAGCGTTAAATACCGCTCCACTTGAAATCTGCCCCTGATTGTCCAGTATTTTTGTGTAGAACAGCTGGTACCCTAAACCATGCTAACTAGCCCCTTTCTGTAAATGACCCTAACTGTAATTTCTCCCTCATTCTTTAGCTATAATGACCCAAACCACATTACCATTGTTTACCAGCTACTTAATTCACCTTACTTTCTAATTAAGAGGTGGAAATGTCACCTCACAGCAAAATAGCGTTCTGCCGTGGGCTGCCTGAGGAGCTCAGTGCGGCGAACGCTTCAAAAACAAATAAAGGAACTTTCAGCATGAAGTATTTTCTACTTCATGACTGAAAGTCCCCTTTATTTGTTCCACTGATGAATCCTAGCTTTTCACAAATGCTAGGATTTAAGGTGTCAGCAAACCTAAAAAATAATGTTATATAATTCTGCACATAGTGCAGAATTATATAACATTATATTAGCCAAACTTTGTAAAACATAATATACCCATTTAATTAAAAAAAAAACCCGGCTGTTTTACAGACCCGCTCTCTGTGCTCTTCTGATCGGGTCTGTTTGTTTCACACAGCGCATCGGGCCAGCTGTATAGTCATAGCCCGGCCGACCGCGCCATTATACACAGTGCAGCTCGCTCCTACTCTGTCTGACAGCAGGAGCGAGCTGCACTGTGTATAATGGCGCGGTCGGGCCGGGCTGTGACTATACAGCTGGCCCGATGTGCTGTGTGAAACAAACAGACCCGCTCAGAAGAGCACAGAGAGCTGGTCTGTAAAACAGCCGTTTTTAAAAAAAATTAAAAGGGTATATTATGTTTTACAAACTTTGGCTAATATAATGTTATATAATTCTGCACTATGTGCAGAATTATATAACATTATTTTTGAGGTTTACTGTCCCTTTAACATGCCTTTAACTCATTCCCCAATATCCCCTTTCAGAAATGTGATGCACAGCTGCAATTTGTGACCATATATGACCCTTTGCCAAGAAAATATATCTAAAAATTCCCTTTCAGAACTGTTATACCAAATGGACCCTGTACCCATTGCTATAACATGTCTGAAATCCCATTCAGAACTGTGATTTACAGCTACAATTAGTAGCCTTCTAATTACCAAAACCAAAATATTTTAAAATTATTAGAATTCTGAACACAGGGGATCCTAGAGAAGTATTTGTCTAATGACTGCACAGGTTATGTGTAAATAATTTATTTCAGTGAGAAAACAAACTTTTTTTTTTTATATGTTCACATTTGGTACACATCTGACTGCAAACTGGTGACATGAAATATACCAAAATAGGCCTAGATCAATACATTGGAATGTCTTATTTATAAATATACAGTATCTCAAAAAAGTGAGTACACCTCTCACATTTTTGTAAATATTTTATTATATCTTTTCATGTGACAACACTGAAGAAATTACACTTTGCTAAATGTAAAGTAGTAAGTGTACAGCCTGTATAACAGTGTAAATTTGCTGTCCCTCAAAATAACTCAACACACAGTCACTGTCTAAACCATTGGCAACAAAAGTGAGTACACCCCTAAGTGGAAATGTCCAAATTGAGCCCAAAGTGTCAATATTTTGTGTGGCCACCATTATTTTCCAGCACTGCCTTAACCCTCTTGGGCATGAAGTTCACCAGAGATTCACAGGTTGGAATTGGAGTCCTCTCTCACTCCTCCATGACGATATCACGGAGCTGGTGAATGTTAGAGACCTTGCGCTCCCCCACCTTACGATTGAGGATGCCCCACAGATGCTCAATAGGGTTTAGGTCTGGAGACATGGTTGGCCAGTCCATCACCTTTACACTCAGCTTCTTTAGCAAGGCAGTGGTCGTCTTGGAGCTGTGTTTGGGGTTGTCATGTTGGAATACAGCCCTGCAGCGCAGTCTCCGAAGGGAGGGAATCATGCTTTGCTTCAGTATTTCACAGTACATGTTGGCATTCATGGTTCCCTCAATGAACTGTAGCTCCCCAGTGCCGGCAGCACTCATGCAGGCCCAGACCATTACACTACCACCGCCATGCTTGACTGTAGGCAAGACACACTTGTCTTTGTACTCCTCACCTGGTTGCCGCCACACATGCTTGACACCATCTGAACCAAATAAGTTTATCTTGGTCTCATCGGACCACAGAACATGGTTCTAGTAATCCATGTCCTTAGTCTGCTTGTCTTCAGCAAACTGTTTGTGGGCTTTCTGGGGCATCATCTTTAGAAGAGGCTTCCTTCTGGGACGACAACCATGCAGACCAATTTGATGCAGGGTACGGCGTATGTTCTGAACAGGCTGACCCCACACCCCTTCAACCTCTGCAGCAATGCTGGCAGCACTCATACGTATAAATTTCCCAAAGACAACCTCTGGATCAGTGATGTGCAGTCACTAGAGGCAGGTGAGGCAGTGATTCACCTCTCATATGGGCAAAAATATATATTTTTTTATTGGCTTTAAAAAAAATAAATCGCGATTCCCCCACAGCATTTTTTTTCACAGCTACATGTTGTGCAATGGAGAGGCATCTACTGGATGAAAGTGGTTAAGATCATTGCATGGCCCATTAACTGCTTATTTGAGGCAGTCCTATTTGGGCTGACCCAATCCAGTGAGAGGCATTAGTAAGTGGAACTTAGGGTTGGGGCTGGATGTTAAATGATATAAAACAAAACAAAAACGGAAATTTATTTTGTTGCTGTCCTGTGAAGCTGACAGCTTTGCTAAAGTGAAAAAGGGAGTTCTGTTCTTCCCCTCTAAGTGCAGTGGAATGTTCCACTGTCACTTCCTTACAGAGCAGGAAAGGGAGAGAGGCAGAGAGAGCAGTGTTTCAGCCACATTTTATTAAAGTAAGTGCTGCAGCCGTAGATTTTACTGAAAGGGATTCTGTTAGTGAAAATAATAATTTAATGAATGTGGTTTAGTGTTTTTTGTTTTTTTACTCTTTTACAGCAGCATGATCGTTTTTGTATTTTGTTTACTCAAACTTTACACCCAGCAGCTTGAACACTAATAATATATAGTCTCACTTTATGAACTCTCTGTAGCTCTGCTGTTTTCTACTTAAAAATGCAGTGGTCCCTCTTCCCCCACCCACCTTGTGTGTGTGTGTGTGTCTCTCTCCCTCTCTATCTATCCATCTCTCTCCTTATGTGTCGTTCTCTCCCATGGTCTCTTTCTCTCTCTGTCTCTCTTCCCTTATGTGTCTCTCTAACCCTCTGTGTGTGATTGTGTCTCTCTTTCTCTAACCCTCTGTGTATGATTGTGTCTCTCTCTCTCTCTAACCCTCTGTGTGTGATTGTGTGTCTCTCTCTCTCTCTAACCCTCTGTGTATGATTGTGTCTCTATTTCTCTCTCTCTAACCCTCTGTGTGTGATTGTGTCTCTCTCTTTCTCTCTCTCTAACCCTCTGTGGGTGATTGTGTCTCTCTCTCTTTCTCTCTCTCTAACCCTCTGTGTGTGATTGTGTCTCTCTCTTTCTCTCTCTCTAACCCTCTGTGTGTGATTGTGTCTCTCTCTCTTTCTCTCTCTCTAACCCTCTGTGTGTGATTGTGTCTCTCTCTCTTTCTCTCTCTAACCCTCTGTGTGTGATTGTGTCTCTCTCTCTCTAACCCTCTGTATGTGATTGTGTCTCTCTTTCTCTCTCTCTCTAACCCTCTGTGTGTGATTATGTGTCTCTTTCTCTCTCTAACCCTCTGTGTGTGATTGTGTCTCTATTTCTCTCTTTCTCTAACCCTCTGTGTGTGATTGTGTCTCTCTCTTTCTCTCTCTCTAACCCTGTGTGTGATTGTGTCTCTCTCTCTTTCTCTCTCTCTAACCCTCTGTGTGTGATTGTGTCTCTCTCTCTTTCTCTCTCTCTCTAACCATCTGTGTGTGATTGTGTTTCTCTCTCTCTAACCCTCTGTATGTGATTGTGTCTCTCTTTCTCTCTCTAACCCTCTGTGTGATTGTGTGTCTCTCTCTTTCTCTCTCTAACCCTCTGTGTGTGATTGTGTCTCTCTCTTTCTCTTTTTCTCTAACCCTCTGTGTGTGATTGTGTCTCTCTCTTTCTCTCTCTCTCTCTAACCCTCTGTGTGTGATTGTCTCTCTCTCTCTTTCTCTCTCTAACCCTCTGTGTGTGATTGTGTCTCTCTCTCTCTAACCCTCTGTGTGTGATTGTGTGTCTCTCTCTTTCTCTCTAACCCTCTGTGTGTGATTGTGTCTCTCTCTTTCTCTAACCCTCTGTGTGTGATTGTGTCTCTCTCTTTCTCTAACCCTCTGTGTGTGATTGTGTCTCTCTCTTTCTCTCTCTCTAACCCTCTGTGTGTGATTGTGTGTCTCTCTCTTTCTCTCTCTAACCCTCTGTGTGTGATTGTGTCATTGTGTCTCTCTCTCTCTCTCTCTAACCCTCTGTGTATGATTGTGTCTCTCTCTCTTTCTCTGTGTGTGATTGTGTCTCTCTCTCTTTATCTCTCTCTAACCCTCTCTGTGTGATTGTGTCTCTCTCTTTCTCTCTAACCCTCTCTGTGTGATTGTGTCTCTCTCTTTCTCTCTCTCTCTCTCTAACCCTCTGTGTATGATTGTATGTATCTCTCTTTCTCTCTCTAACCCTCTGTGTGTGATTGTGTGTCTCTCTCTTTCTCTCTCTAACCCTCTGTGTGTGATTGTGTCTCTCTCTTTCTCTCTCTAACCCTCTGTGTGTGATTGTGTCTCTCTCTTTCTCTAACCCTCTGTGTGTGATTGTATCTCTCTCTTTCTCTAACCCTCTGTGTGTGATTGTGTCTCTCTTTCTCTCTAACCCTCTGTGTCTCTCCCCCCCGTCTCTCTCTCCCTCCCCCCCCCCCCGAGTGCTTTTCTGTGTTTCTGTCTACCTTTTATTT